>NC_084826.1:22511854-22707758 GCF_958449725.1 Rosa rugosa
GCCAACATCATTAGAGCAAGTTCACCCGTAGTCAAGAAATGTCAAGGTCGAAAAGTCAAGAATTCGACCAGTCAAGTAACTGTTCACTGCCACTGGACATGGGTTTCCACCCGTTTTTTTTCTTGACCTGTCAATACTGTTCATGTATCACTGTTCATCAATTTTTAACTGTTCATTTTCATTGTTTATATATTGATTGTTTTAACTGTTTTTTTTTATATTTTAAATTTAAAAAATATTTGATGTAAATAGATGATAATAATGGATATTTATGGATAATTAATGTCATAATTATGCAATTTACTAAGAGGTATGTGCTTTAATAAGATGAATTTTCAAATACAACTTTTATTTCATAAAATTTATGCTTACATAAATGAAAAACTAGGAATAAGTACAATACAATTACACAACATGCATAATCACCTAATTATTCAAATTATGATCCTCATCCTCTCTAGGAATCCAATTTGTGTTTGAAGGTTCATCATTAGGGTTAGGGTTGGTGGAATCACCCGTAGAGAAAGGTGAAAATTGTGGTTGTGTAGGATATCCCCCAGGGTAAGGTGGTTGCGGATAGTATCCACCGGGGTAAGGGGGTTGTGGGAATCCACCGATGAAGGGAGGTGGTGGGAATCCACCGGTGAAGGGAGGTGGTGGGAATCCATCGGGGCAAGGTGGTTGTGGGTATGCACCGAGGTAAGGTGGTTGTGGGTATGCACCGGGGTAAGGAGGTTGTGGGTATGAACCACCAAAATTTGGTTGTGGGAATGCACCACCAAAATTGGGTTGCGGATAGTATCCACCCATAGAAGGTGGCGTCTGCTCGCCAAGATCTTCTTTCTCCGCTATCTTCTTTTGCTTTCTTGACCAATAACGCTTTTTATTTGGTGTCATTTGACTTGTATCAATCTCCATAATACGTTCTTCCCTCTCTTTATTTCGCTCTTCCCTCTCTTGTAATAGGAGTTGCTCTTTTCGCATTTCGATTTGCAAGAGGATACATGCTCGTTGATTTTCCTCTTGGAGACTTCGAGCGAATTCCTCATCGAGTTTTTTCTTGCCCATGGTTGCCTCTATTTGGTTGTTCGCTATACTCTCGAGTGTGCTTGACAAATGACTTTGATCTTTCGCTGCCTTCTTTCCTTTCCGAATTGCTTCTTTCGCAGCCTTCCTTCCTTGAGGCCTCACATTAGGATCTGCAGTTTCACATGCAATTACCTCATCTACATCTATGTCCAAGTTGATGGAGGAATTTTCAGCAATTGGTTGTGTGTGCGTATGTTGACTTCCTACATTTGATGTTCCTCCGGATGTATGGCTATTGATGTCTTTAAATTGTGCAAAGCCCTCCACAACAGCGTAACTATCAAAACTCTGAAACAGGTGTCTTTTGGTCCTCCCTTTTTTCTTCATCCCGTTATGCCACAATTTCTGTGCTTCATCTTGCTACGTAATTAAAAAAATTAATAAAAAATGCAATTAGTGTTTGGACCCAAAATGAACATTTTGGCCTGACAAGGCACGTCTTGGAGAAATTGAGCCAATGTCAGTGGCTCAAGCTATATATTGTCGACAAGCTCGAAATATATATTTAGAGGCTAAATAAAGCCTACTATGGAAGTATGACAAGTCAACTTTAGCACATTTTCCTACTTCGGCTAGGAGAAACCGAGCTAAACAAGGAAGGAGGGGCGGCAGACTGACCAAATGAACTTGAAATGAGCTGAAACTCTGCAGATCCATTCTAGACAGCCCAA
Organism: Rosa rugosa; assembly: GCF_958449725.1. Lineage (NCBI taxonomy): Eukaryota > Viridiplantae > Streptophyta > Magnoliopsida > Rosales > Rosaceae > Rosa > Rosa rugosa. Next base: position 22,513,615 of record NC_084826.1, read on the forward strand.
GGATAATTTCTTATGAAGAGTGCCAGAGATGTTTTTGAGTGGAAGGCCTTCAAACAATCAGTCCAATATTTTGCAGAAGCAAAACTGGAAAACTGGACCTGTAAAAGGTCCAGCAGCGTTTTCGGCCCAACCACTATACCAAAAATTCTGAAATTTTGCCAGAGTGATCTACACTCATAATGGAACATTTTTTATGAAGAGGTGATAGTGAAATTCGGAATTCTTGTTGGAGAAATAATTGAAGGAATAAAGGGGCAGAAACTGACCTAAAACCAGCTCAATATTCACATGTTCATGTTTCCTACCCACATGAAGAAAGCTAGATGCTTTTCTTCTTTTCCTTGGATATATTTTTCAAGACAATCTCTTTAATAGATCATCATCACTTCCATGTTGTTGCACCTTCATGCCTTGCTTTCATTTCATCATTTCTCTATCTTTTCCATATTTTACAAATCACTTTCATATTCCACTTTCATTATTTTTCTTCCACTCATCATTTCACTCTTCTTTTTCTTCCCTATATAAACACCTTCTCTTCTCATTCTAAAAGACACATTCACAACACAACAACAACATCTCTAAGATGATCTAAGTTCTCTCTAGAGCAAACCTCTCTAAGAGCAACTCCTCTCCTTCTCTTTCTCTTAGCGGTGATCACACTTCTAGTCCTAGTCTTCTCAGAAGCCGACTTTCAGTGCCACCAAACCCTCTGTCAACGTGCTTCGGTCCTAGTCTCCTCGGGAGCCGACAGTAGTGCCGCGACCACAACGGTTACAGAACCAGCCAAGCAAGGGTAACGCCCTAGCAACCCAGCCAAGCTAAAGTGACGCTTTAGCAAGATCTCAATACTTCCCGGTGATTTCGCTCTGCTCAATCTGCAATATTGAGTATCGACTTGTGAACAAGAAGAAACTTCAGCAAAGTCCTCACCACGAGGCACAAAGAATCCCACGACGAGGTTGGTGCTCTCCTCGTCTACAATCGCTTGAAAGAAGTCAGGTCAAGGGACATCCCCGACGACCGCACCCGAACGGTGCTGGCACGCCCTCGCAAGAAAAGAGACTGTTGACCAGCTGCAGCGAAATTGGAGCCAAACATTTTGGCACGCCCAGTGGGACTACATCAGAGTCTTTTTGTGTTCACCATCATTGGGATGCCAGAGGAAAATCTTTACCAAAAGAAATTCCTGAAGTCATGGCGACGATAGAAGGCTATGTGCCCATTCCCATTCCGGAGAATGCGAGCATAGAGGAGCGACTTGCTATCTTTCAACAGAACACTGCTTCGTATTATGCGAATTTGAAAAAGGTCCTGGCGGCGCAGCAGAAGAGGATGGATGAACTTTTCCAATCAGCCCAACAAGAGCCGTGGCAGACTTGGGAGCAGTTGGCCGACGTGACCCAACCAGCCCAAGAAAACCACCAGCAGCCGATGAATGTCGTTGTGACCCAGCACAAACAGACCTAATCGAAGTTCGCGACCTTGCGCAAAGAAGGTTCCAGCTTGGCTACTCAAGTCAGTTCGCATCAAGGCGAATTGGAACTTCAAGAACCTGCTCGCGAAGAGGTCGTTTCTGAGACTAACTTGCCTATAGGTGGCAATCAACCTAAGGGTCTCACTGGTGAGTCACAGCCTTACACAGAGGTTGTGCATGGAAAAGGTCATCAACAAGATTGTTCTTCTGACAATACAATTGTCTCTGAACAAATATCTGATTTCTCCACTGATCAAGCCAAATATGTGGCTACTGATCAGATGCATGGGGGGCAAGATATGACCCATGATCATCCCTTTGATCAAGAGAAGTTGGCGTTAGTTGGCGACAAAGCCGATCTTGGAACATCTTCATCTTCAAAAGTGCAATTGAAGATCATGTTTCGTCAACCAACAAAGATACTTGGGGGGCAAGATTACCCCTCTCACGAGCCAAATTCCTCCAAATTCTTCAACGAGAAGTGTCTTTGTTCTTTTCCTACAAGCTCTCACAGGAGGGATTTTTACCCTACAAATTTTGATACATCGGAGCTTGGAATGAAGAATAGATGGCCTCCCCCGTGGCCTTCTAGAGGTTAGCCAAATATAGTGCTGCTAACTTCTTTCTTTGTTTTTAAATTTCCTGCCAATTTTCAGTTTTCATTTTTATTTTCGTCATTTGTGAATCATAACGGAATAGGTGAAGTCTCTTTTGTTAATATTGGCCTAAACTCCTTATTGGTGCCTAGTTCAGGTCCCTTAAGGTTAAGGGCGGCTTTTATTAACACTTGTTGAACTGTCTTCACACTTATGACCTTTCTCATCTTAGTAAGTATAGCCTATGTGAAATGGTGTCTAGAAAGGGGACAACGTTCATGACAGGTTCTTGAATCCAGAAGTGCGTGCAAATGGGCCTAAACCACTATGTGGGAGTAGCTCATGCCAAAATGGATTCTGCCTCTCTTGTTCGCCCTCCCCCACCTGGCCATTTCAGTAAGGTTGCCCAAAGGATTTGAAAGAAATTTGTGTCTAGACGACTATACTTGGGCCGCATGTCTAAACCTTGATTCACAATGTCTTATTAAAATTAAAAAAAGAGTTTCAAATTTGTGCGTCGCGGAGGATGCAAAAAATTGTGTTCTTGCCTAATAGTGGCTGGAACTTGCTAATATACTTAAGAGGCCATTGGTATTGGTCTGGGCACATATACAAGAGGCATTTAATATGCCTAGTATGGTATTAGCAGTGGAGGAGGTCAAATCAATATTTTTGCCAATAATTGTGGCGAAAGCTGGGTTGCGAATTGTTGGCAGCGAAGTGGTTTTAATTACATGGCCTCGCAAAGGATGGTTCGCGAAGGAAGACTGGCGATTAATATATGTATGCTCACTATGTATAATTAAGAGGGAGAGAGGCTACTGTTCAAGTAATTTTAGTCAAGCCAATACAAGTGGCTTTGGAGCAACGACATTATAAGAGGAGTGCTGATTCAAGACCTCTTCAGTCAAGACGAAGACTTTTGACTTCGAGGTCTGGGGGGCAATGTTTGGACCCAAAATGAACATTTTGGCCTGACAAGGCACGTCTTGGAGAAATTGAGCCAATGTCAGTGGCTCAAGCTATATATTGTCGACAAGCTCGAAATATATATTTAGAGGCTAAATAAAGCCTACTATGGAAGTATGACAAGTCAACTTTAGCACATTTTCCTACTTCGGCTAGGAGAAACCGAGCTAAACAAGGAAGGAGGGGCGGCAGACTGACCAAATGAACTTGAAATGAGCTGAAACTCTGCAGATCCATTCTAGACAGCCCAAGGATAATTTCTTATGAAGAGTGCCAGAGATGTTTTTGAGTGGAAGGCCTTCAAACAATCAGTCCAATATTTTGCAGAAGCAAAACTGGAAAACTGGACCTGTAAAAGGTCCAGCAGCGTTTTCGGCCCAACCACTATACCAAAAATTCTGAAATTTTGCCAGAGTGATCTACACTCATAATGGAACATTTTTTATGAAGAGGTGATAGTGAAATTCGGAATGCTTGTTGGAGAAATAATTGAAGGAATAAAGGGGCAGAAACTGACCTAAAACCAGCTCAATATTCACATGTTCATGTTTCCTACCCACATGAAGAAAGCTAGATGCTTTTCTTCTTTTCCTTGGATATATTTTTCAAGACAATCTCTTTAATAGATCATCATCACTTCCATGTTGTTGCACCTTCATGCCTTGCTTTCATTTCATCATTTCTCTATCTTTTCCATATTTTACAAATCACTTTCATATTCCACTTTCATTATTTTTCTTCCACTCATCATTTCACTCTTCTTTTTCTTCCCTATATAAACACCTTCTCTTCTCATTCTAAAAGACACATTCACAACACAACAACAACATCTCTAAGATGATCTAAGTTCTCTCTAGAGCAAACCTCTCTAAGAGCAACTCCTCTCCTTCTCTTTCTCTTAGCGGTGATCACACTTCTAGTCCTAGTCTTCTCAGAAGCCGACTTTCAGTGCCACCAAACCCTCTGTCAACGTGCTTCGGTCCTAGTCTCCTCGGGAGCCGACAGTAGTGCCGCGACCACAACGGTTACAGAACCAGCCAAGCAAGGGTAACGCCCTAGCAACCCAGCCAAGCTAAAGTGACGCTTTAGCAAGATCTCAATACTTCCCGGTGATTTCGCTCTGCTCAATCTGCAATATTGAGTATCGACTTGTGAACAAGAAGAAACTTCAGCAAAGTCCTCACCACGAGGCACAAAGAATCCCACGACGAGGTTGGTGCTCTCCTCGTCTACAATCGCTTGAAAGAAGTCAGGTCAAGGGACATCCCCGACGACCGCACCCGAACGGTGCTGGCACGCCCTCGCAAGAAAAGAGACTGTTGACCAGCTGCAGCGAAATTGGAGCCAAACATTTTGGCACGCCCAGTGGGACTACATCAGAGTCTTTTTGTGTTCACCATCATTGGGATGCCAGAGGAAAATCTTTACCAAAAGAAATTCCTGAAGTCATGGCGACGATAGAAGGCTATGTGCCCATTCCCATTCCGGAGAATGCGAGCATAGAGGAGCGACTTGCTATCTTTCAACAGAACACTGCTTCGTATTATGCGAATTTGAAAAAGGTCCTGGCGGCGCAGCAGAAGAGGATGGATGAACTTTTCCAATCAGCCCAACAAGAGCCGTGGCAGACTTGGGAGCAGTTGGCCGACGTGACCCAACCAGCCCAAGAAAACCACCAGCAGCCGATGAATGTCGTTGTGACCCAGCACAAACAGACCTAATCGAAGTTCGCGACCTTGCGCAAAGAAGGTTCCAGCTTGGCTACTCAAGTCAGTTCGCATCAAGGCGAATTGGAACTTCAAGAACCTGCTCGCGAAGAGGTCGTTTCTGAGACTAACTTGCCTATAGGTGGCAATCAACCTAAGGGTCTCACTGGTGAGTCACAGCCTTACACAGAGGTTGTGCATGGAAAAGGTCATCAACAAGATTGTTCTTCTGACAATACAATTGTCTCTGAACAAATATCTGATTTCTCCACTGATCAAGCCAAATATGTGGCTACTGATCAGATGCATGGGGGGCAAGATATGACCCATGATCATCCCTTTGATCAAGAGAAGTTGGCGTTAGTTGGCGACAAAGCCGATCTTGGAACATCTTCATCTTCAAAAGTGCAATTGAAGATCATGTTTCGTCAACCAACAAAGATACTTGGGGGGCAAGATTACCCCTCTCACGAGCCAAATTCCTCCAAATTCTTCAACGAGAAGTGTCTTTGTTCTTTTCCTACAAGCTCTCACAGGAGGGATTTTTACCCTACAAATTTTGATACATCGGAGCTTGGAATGAAGAATAGATGGCCTCCCCCGTGGCCTTCTAGAGGTTAGCCAAATATAGTGCTGCTAACTTCTTTCTTTGTTTTTAAATTTCCTGCCAATTTTCAGTTTTCATTTTTATTTTCGTCATTTGTGAATCATAACGGAATAGGTGAAGTCTCTTTTGTTAATATTGGCCTAAACTCCTTATTGGTGCCTAGTTCAGGTCCCTTAAGGTTAAGGGCGGCTTTTATTAACACTTGTTGAACTGTCTTCACACTTATGACCTTTCTCATCTTAGTAAGTATAGCCTATGTGAAATGGTGTCTAGAAAGGGGACAACGTTCATGACAGGTTCTTGAATCCAGAAGTGCGTGCAAATGGGCCTAAACCACTATGTGGGAGTAGCTCATGCCAAAATGGATTCTGCCTCTCTTGTTCGCCCTCCCCCACCTGGCCATTTCAGTAAGGTTGCCCAAAGGATTTGAAAGAAATTTGTGTCTAGACGACTATACTTGGGCCGCATGTCTAAACCTTGATTCACAATGTCTTATTAAAATTAAAAAAAGAGTTTCAAATTTGTGCGTCGCGGAGGATGCAAAAAATTGTGTTCTTGCCTAATAGTGGCTGGAACTTGCTAATATACTTAAGAGGCCATTGGTATTGGTCTGGGCACATATACAAGAGGCATTTAATATGCCTAGTATGGTATTAGCAGTGGAGGAGGTCAAATCAATATTTTTGCCAATAATTGTGGCGAAAGCTGGGTTGCGAATTGTTGGCAGCGAAGTGGTTTTAATTACATGGCCTCGCAAAGGATGGTTCGCGAAGGAAGACTGGCGATTAATATATGTATGCTCACTATGTATAATTAAGAGGGAGAGAGGCTACTGTTCAAGTAATTTTAGTCAAGCCAATACAAGTGGCTTTGGAGCAACGACATTATAAGAGGAGTGCTGATTCAAGACCTCTTCAGTCAAGACGAAGACTTTTGACTTCGAGGTCTGGGGGGCAATGTTTGGACCCAAAATGAACATTTTGGCCTGACAAGGCACGTCTTGGAGAAATTGAGCCAATGTCAGTGGCTCAAGCTATATATTGTCGACAAGCTCGAAATATATATTTAGAGGCTAAATAAAGCCTACTATGGAAGTATGACAAGTCAACTTTAGCACATTTTCCTACTTCGGCTAGGAGAAACCGAGCTAAACAAGGAAGGAGGGGCGGCAGACTGACCAAATGAACTTGAAATGAGCTGAAACTCTGCAGATCCATTCTAGACAGCCCAAGGATAATTTCTTATGAAGAGTGCCAGAGATGTTTTTGAGTGGAATGCCTTCAAACAATCAGTCCAATCTTTTGCAGAAGCAAAACTGGAAAACTGGACCTGTAAAAGGTCCAGCAGCGTTTTCGGCCCAACCACTATACCAAAAATTCTGAAATTTTGGCAGAGTGATCTACACTCATAATGGAACATTTTTTATGAAGAGGTCATAGTGAAATTCGGAATGCTTGTTGGAGAAATAATTGAAGGAATAAAGGGGCAGAAACTGACCTAAAACCAGCTCAATATTCACATGTTCATGTTTCCTACCCACATGAAGAAAGCTAGATGCTTTTCTTCTTTTTCTTGGATATATTTTTCAAGACAATCTCTTTAATAGATCATCATCACTTCCATGTTGTTGCACCTTCATGCCTTGCTTTCATTTCATCATTTCTCTATCTTTTCCATATTTTACAAATCACTTTCATATTCCACTTTCATTATTTTTCTTCCACTCATCATTTCACTCTTCTTTTTCTTCCCTATATAAACACCTTCTCTTCTCATTCTAAAAGACACATTCACAACACAACAACAACATCTCTAAGATGATCTAAGTTCTCTCTAGAGCAAACCTCTCTAAGAGCAACTCCTCTCCTTCTCTTTCTCTTAGCGGTGATCACACTTCTAGTCCTAGTCTTCTCAGAAGCCGACTTTCAGTGCCACCAAACCCTCTGTCAACGTGCTTCGGTCCTAGTCTCCTCGGGAGCCGACAGTAGTGCCGCGACCACAACGGTTACAGAACCAGCCAAGCAAGGGTAACGCCCTAGCAACCCAGCCAAGCTAAAGTGACGCTTTAGCAAGATCTCAATACTTCCCGGTGATTTCGCTCTGCTCAATCTGCAATATTGAGTATCGACTTGTGAACAAGAAGAAACTTCAGCAAAGTCCTCACCACGAGGCACAAAGAATCCCACGACGAGGTTGGTGCTCTCCTCGTCTACAATCGCTTGAAAGAAGTCAGGTCAAGGGACATCCCCGACGACCGCACCCGAACGGTGCTGGCACGCCCTCGCAAGAAAAGAGACTGTTGACCAGCTGCAGCGAAATTGGAGCCAAACATTTTGGCACGCCCAGTGGGACTACATCAGAGTCTTTTTGTGTTCACCATCATTGGGATGCCAGAGGAAAATCTTTACCAAAAGAAATTCCTGAAGTCATGGCGACGATAGAAGGCTATGTGCCCATTCCCATTCCGGAGAATGCGAGCATAGAGGAGCGACTTGCTATCTTTCAACAGAACACTGCTTCGTATTATGCGAATTTGAAAAAGGTCCTGGCGGCGCAGCAGAAGAGGATGGATGAACTTTTCCAATCAGCCCAACAAGAGCCGTGGCAGACTTGGGAGCAGTTGGCCGACGTGACCCAACCAGCCCAAGAAAACCACCAGCAGCCGATGAATGTCGTTGTGACCCAGCACAAACAGACCTAATCGAAGTTCGCGACCTTGCGCAAAGAAGGTTCCAGCTTGGCTACTCAAGTCAGTTCGCATCAAGGCGAATTGGAACTTCAAGAACCTGCTCGCGAAGAGGTCGTTTCTGAGACTAACTTGCCTATAGGTGGCAATCAACCTAAGGGTCTCACTGGTGAGTCACAGCCTTACACAGAGGTTGTGCATGGAAAAGGTCATCAACAAGATTGTTCTTCTGACAATACAATTGTCTCTGAACAAATATCTGATTTCTCCACTGATCAAGCCAAATATGTGGCTACTGATCAGATGCATGGGGGGCAAGATATGACCCATGATCATCCCTTTGATCAAGAGAAGTTGGCGTTAGTTGGCGACAAAGCCGATCTTGGAACATCTTCATCTTCAAAAGTGCAATTGAAGATCATGTTTCGTCAACCAACAAAGATACTTGGGGGGCAAGATTACCCCTCTCACGAGCCAAATTCCTCCAAATTCTTCAACGAGAAGTGTCTTTGTTCTTTTCCTACAAGCTCTCACAGGAGGGATTTTTACCCTACAAATTTTGATACATCGGAGCTTGGAATGAAGAATAGATGGCCTCCCCCGTGGCCTTCTAGAGGTTAGCCAAATATAGTGCTGCTAACTTCTTTCTTTGTTTTTAAATTTCCTGCCAATTTTCAGTTTTCATTTTTATTTTCGTCATTTGTGAATCATAACGGAATAGGTGAAGTCTCTTTTGTTAATATTGGCCTAAACTCCTTATTGGTGCCTAGTTCAGGTCCCTTAAGGTTAAGGGCGGCTTTTATTAACACTTGTTGAACTGTCTTCACACTTATGACCTTTCTCATCTTAGTAAGTATAGCCTATGTGAAATGGTGTCTAGAAAGGGGACAACGTTCATGACAGGTTCTTGAATCCAGAAGTGCGTGCAAATGGGCCTAAACCACTATGTGGGAGTAGCTCATGCCAAAATGGATTCTGCCTCTCTTGTTCGCCCTCCCCCACCTGGCCATTTCAGTAAGGTTGCCCAAAGGATTTGAAAGAAATTTGTGTCTAGACGACTATACTTGGGCCGCATGTCTAAACCTTGATTCACAATGTCTTATTAAAATTAAAAAAAGAGTTTCAAATTTGTGCGTCGCGGAGGATGCAAAAAATTGTGTTCTTGCCTAATAGTGGCTGGAACTTGCTAATATACTTAAGAGGCCATTGGTATTGGTCTGGGCACATATACAAGAGGCATTTAATATGCCTAGTATGGTATTAGCAGTGGAGGAGGTCAAATCAATATTTTTGCCAATAATTGTGGCGAAAGCTGGGTTGCGAATTGTTGGCAGCGAAGTGGTTTTAATTACATGGCCTCGCAAAGGATGGTTCGCGAAGGAAGACTGGCGATTAATATATGTATGCTCACTATGTATAATTAAGAGGGAGAGAGGCTACTGTTCAAGTAATTTTAGTCAAGCCAATACAAGTGGCTTTGGAGCAACGACATTATAAGAGGAGTGCTGATTCAAGACCTCTTCAGTCAAGACGAAGACTTTTGACTTCGAGGTCTGGGGGGCAATGTTTGGACCCAAAATGAACATTTTGGCCTGACAAGGCACGTCTTGGAGAAATTGAGCCAATGTCAGTGGCTCAAGCTATATATTGTCGACAAGCTCGAAATATATATTTAGAGGCTAAATAAAGCCTACTATGGAAGTATGACAAGTCAACTTTAGCACATTTTCCTACTTCGGCTAGGAGAAACCGAGCTAAACAAGGAAGGAGGGGCGGCAGACTGACCAAATGAACTTGAAATGAGCTGAAACTCTGCAGATCCATTCTAGACAGCCCAAGGATAATTTCTTATGAAGAGTGCCAGAGATGTTTTTGAGTGGAATGCCTTCAAACAATCAGTCCAATCTTTTGCAGAAGCAAAACTGGAAAACTGGACCTGTAAAAGGTCCAGCAGCGTTTTCGGCCCAACCACTATACCAAAAATTCTGAAATTTTGCCAGAGTGATCTACACTCATAATGGAACATTTTTTATGAAGAGGTCATAGTGAAATTCGGAATGCTTGTTGGAGAAATAATTGAAGGAATAAAGGGGCAGAAACTGACCTAAAACCAGCTCAATATTCACATGTTCATGTTTCCTACCCACATGAAGAAAGCTAGATGCTTTTCTTCTTTTTCTTGGATATATTTTTCAAGACAATCTCTTTAATAGATCATCATCACTTCCATGTTGTTGCACCTTCATGCCTTGCTTTCATTTCATCATTTCTCTATCTTTTCCATATTTTACAAATCACTTTCATATTCCACTTTCATTATTTTTCTTCCACTCATCATTTCACTCTTCTTTTTCTTCCCTATATAAACACCTTCTCTTCTCATTCTAAAAGACACATTCACAACACAACAACAACATCTCTAAGATGATCTAAGTTCTCTCTAGAGCAAACCTCTCTAAGAGCAACTCCTCTCCTTCTCTTTCTCTTAGCGGTGATCACACTTCTAGTCCTAGTCTTCTCAGAAGCCGACTTTCAGTGCCACCAAACCCTCTGTCAACGTGCTTCGGTCCTAGTCTCCTCGGGAGCCGACAGTAGTGCCGCGACCACAACGGTTACAGAACCAGCCAAGCAAGGGTAACGCCCTAGCAACCCAGCCAAGCTAAAGTGACGCTTTAGCAAGATCTCAATACTTCCCGGTGATTTCGCTCTGCTCAATCTGCAATATTGAGTATCGACTTGTGAACAAGAAGAAACTTCAGCAAAGTCCTCACCACGAGGCACAAAGAATCCCACGACGAGGTTGGTGCTCTCCTCGTCTACAATCGCTTGAAAGAAGTCTGGTCAAGGGACACCCCCGACGACCGCACCCGAACGGTGCTGGCACGCCCGCGCAAGAAAAGAGACTGTTGACCAGCTGCAGCAAAATTGGAGCCAAACAATTAGTACAAATATAAAGGCTATTATGAAGGGTCATCTAGTATAAAGGTCATAATTTTAATAAGAAAGTATCTCACCGTTTTACAATAAAAATCAATAAGTGCAAATATAAACATCGTTGTACTGGAGCTGCTAACGAATGATTGTAAACCATTGGGTTAACTCCCCTGTTGAATGAATTATTCATTTGCTCAAAAAAAAAAAAAAATAAACATCGTTGTAATTACATCATTATTTATCAAATAATTATTTTAATTATAAAGAAAAACAATTACTACAATTAAAACGATATTATAATTACTACATTATTTATCAAGACATATTTTACTATAATGTATCAACAAATTAAATGATTTATCAAAAAATATAAAGGTCATAATTTTAATAAGAATGTATCTCACCGTTTTACAATAAAAATTAATAAGTACAAATATAAACATCGTTGTAATTACATCATTATTTATCAACTAATTATCTTAATTTTAACGAAAAGCAATTACTGCAATTAAAACGATATTATAATTACTACATTATTTATCATGTAATATTTTACTATAATGTATCAACAAATTAAATGATTTATCAACAAATACATACCTCATCAACCGCATTCGAACCGCTCTTGTATCAATTTTTCGCTTGCCTTAATGCACAATGCCACTCAAAGAGTTCAACCTTCAAAATTTTCCACCTTCCCTGCAAAGATTGGGTTGATCGGCTCTTGGGCCAATTTACGTCAAAGTGTCGCTTCACGCGCAACCACAAGTCGTTTTTTTTTTTTTCTGATTTGTGCCCACAGCCGGACATTGGCTTACAGCGTTCCAAGACTTGCACAATTGAACATCTTCCTCATCCGTCCATCTCCTTTTCTCTTCGGTATTATCATCTTCACTTTGATCTCCCATGTGTCCGGCCACTGGACGTGTGTTTCCCCTTTGTTCGGTCATATTGGATAATGAAAAATTTGGATGATGAGAGCTATATGAAGAGGAGGAAGGTGTAACTATGAAATCTAATTTTTTGGGTGTGAGATGTTAGAAAAAATTGTAGGTATTTATAGAGAAATTTTTACAATTTTTTACATTTTTTTTGTTACCGTTTCTAACCATTAAAACCCAATAAATATATATTTCAAGGCAACCGTCGGATCCTCAAATGAAATTGAAACCAACGGCCCAGATTAAAGGACCGTTGGATTCAAAAATCTGTTCAGCCAACGGCTCCTGTGCACGTGTCTCGACCGCGACCCATTCTATGTCTCTACGCGACAAAAAAGTGTCCTTCACGTGCTGCGGCGCTTTCTGTTTGGTCCGTGTGTTTAACGCTCTCGCCCATAGCGTGTCTCTCTGGGCGTCAGTGACTGACGTCACCCATGTGTGGAGCTCGGGCCGAGCTGGCAATGAAGATGACTGGGTCAGGAAATTAGTCACGGGCTTGCCCGTTTTTTTGCCCTTGGTCATGCAAAGCCAAGACTTGGCTGGTCAAGGTTGGGCCGCTGGAAGCAAAAAAATCACTTAGCCCGGTCACCACATCATCAATGCCCAGTCAAACCGAGATCGCTGGACTTGCTCTTATAGGCTACAGAATTTTTTGACATTGCTCTCATCAAGTAGTACTGAAAATTTTCTTTCGAAAAACAATTTTCTACCATACATGTATGTAATTATTCATTTATTTGTGCTATTATTAAGAAACCAACTTTTACCAAAAATTGGCCTTGTTTTTGTATATATTTTTCACTCTCAGTTTGTCGATCATCCTGAAGTGTGTAAGATTACATTTTAATTTTAGAATAATATTGTACTAAATAGAAGCCCAGATGACAAAAAATATGAGTGACTGAGTGAGAATTAGACTACCCCTTGGTTTTTTGTATAGCTGTTATGCCCTATCAATGTATTTTCTCATGTAATACTTTTTGGTTGAGCTGAACACTGTACTGCTTAACATGTTTCCCAATATCCTGTCTCCTGTATCTGTTGGCTTTGTAATACTCTTCTTGAAATATAAGTTTGGATTGAAGCTACTCAAGATAGACGTATTATGGTGCTCAAACACACTCTTCTGGTTTAGCTACAGAATTGAGGGCTCTACAAAACTAGGGTCAAACTTGTTCACTTCTTGTTGGATCATAGTGTAAGGTCGGTGTTAAGCTCATTAGTTCTACTGAGACATGTTGGCCGGCAGATGGTAATTAATGTTGTTGAAGATGTATGAATTTAAGCATTTTAGATCAAACTTAAGCTCAAGAAGTCTCTTTTAAACCACAGGCGTGTAACGAAGGTAACTCGTGCATTTGCTTTGTTGCTTTGTCTTGAGGAGTGCGCCGTCGATGGCTTTATGCAATGATCTATTAGGTTGATCCTGCAAGGCTGATGGCTAGCTTGATGCATTGAATTCGAGATGAACTTCAGTTTTTCATAATCTTTAATTTTTGCTAATTACGAAGTTCGGTTTTTTCAGAATGGTTTTAACTTACTTTTCTAGAGGTAAGCTGGTGAAGCGAAATTGTATTGTGAAGTTCATTTTTAAGAGTTTTAAGAACAGGATCCGACTCCTCTAAAGTGAGACGTCTGTGAATTTACTTCAATTTCATAAAATCTGAACTCTCTATCTAATCTAATATAAGGGTCATGAAAATCGACACATCACTCTTTCATGAATTTTTTTATTTTTAGTCTAAACCACGGTTAACTCTGCTGTTCATTATCCTTAACTTCAGCAGGAAAATAAAATAAAAAATAGAGTTATATCCCTTCACGTACTGTCTTTCTTCTATGCGTAGTCTCAACTCCAAAATTCACTTCTTGCTGCATGCGTTGATGTTTCTCTGTGTTTCCATGAAAACTTGCCCATGATTACAAGATGGCATAGATACTATCAGGTTCTCATTAATTACATGGCTAATGAAAGTCACATAGGGGATGATCATATGTATCTGGTTGCAATTCCAGATGGGCTAGAAACCCGGGGAGGATAAGAATTTGATACGTTGGTTACCTAAAGTACTGCAAGAATTCATGTCCAAAAGTTGGAGGAGCTCATTGAGAAAATCAACCAAGGGGAAGGAGGAAAAATCAGTTGCCTAATTGTTGATGAGAGTTGTGAGTAGGCACTGGAAGTGGCAAGAAAAATGAAGATTGCGATGGTGGTTGCCTTTTGGCCTGCAGCAGTTGCAACTTTGGTGTTGATCGAAATTGTGTATCCCAAAGTTGATTCATGAAGGAATCTTTAACAATGATTGTAAGCTATTCCCTATATGACTAATTATTTTTACCAAACTCGGTTATTAATTTAGGATTGATCAAATTCACTCTTTAAACTACAAAATGAAGAATCATCCTTCCACGTTAAAGGAACTTGACGCAGAGTAGAAATCTCAGATTTTTTTTTTTTTTAAGTTAACAGTAGTTTAGACTAAAAATTAAAAATTGATGACAAAGTGATTTGTCACTTTTCATAATCCTTAGATTAAACAGAGAATCCTGATTTTATGAAATTGAAGTAAATTCACAGAATTCTCACTTTAGAAGAGCCGGAACCTTTTATGCTGAATATCTCAATAAGTTGACACGGTAAAGTGTTTGTGTAGTGTATATACAGTGTTATTCCTATAATGCATATATTGTACAGTGGATATGCCTATATAAAAACTTACTATTGGATACATAATTTAAAGCTCATCCTTGTTGTTCTTGTATAATTTGTTAAAGATTATGCAATTCATGTCTTTAAGCTTATGGAAATTGACGGTCATGCTCATGCATGTTAAGCTAATGTATATAATTGGGTTTCAATTCGTCATGATACAACTTTGATAAAACATGACGTGGTAGGCCCACGCACGAGGGTGATATGAAACAAAATTTAAGTGAAAATGTGTTTAGATGATACATATTTGATACAGCTTTAATATAGGCCAGGTATGATACAACTTAATTTGATACAACATGACGTGATGGCCCGAATCCCCAAGGTGATTTGATGCAAAATTGAGCGAAAATGTGTTTTTATGATGCATGTTTAATACATGTGTGGTACAGCATGACATGACAGATCCGAGTTCCGAGGGTGATTTGGTGTAGTGAAAATGTATTTGTGCAATACATGTTTGATACAACTTTGATACATGTGTGATACAGCATGATTTGGCAAGTCCAGATCTCGAAGGTGAATTGCTGCAAAATTGAATGAAAATGTATTCTGGTGATACAGGTGTGATATAGCTTTGACACATGTGTGATACATCTTTGATATAATATGACATGGAAGCCCGAGTTCTGAGGGTGATTTGGTACAAAATTGAGTGAAATTTTAGTTTTGTAATATAAGTTTGATATAGTTTTGATACATGTGTAATACAGCATGATGTGGTGAACCCGAGTCTCAATGGTGATACGGTACAAAATTTGAGTAAAAATATATGTGATATAAGTTTGATACAGGTTTGATACAACATGACGTGGCAGGCCCGAGTTCCAAGGGTGATTTGGTGCAAAATTGATTGAAAATGTGTTGGTGTGATATATGTTTGATACAACTTTGATACATGTGTTATACAGCTTTGATAGAGCATGACGTGGCATGTTTGGAACCCAAGGGTGATTTGGGACAAACTTGTGTGAAAATGTATTTTGGTGATACAACCTTGATATAGGTGTGATACAACTTTGAAACAACATGATGTCGTGACTCGAGTCCCAAGGGTGATTTTGTGAAAAATTGAGTGAAAATGTGTTTTTGTGATATATGTTTGGTACAGCTTTGATACAAGTGTGATATAACATTGATGGTTTTCCGGGCCCAGGGTGATATGAGACAAAATTTGAGTGAAAATGTGTTTTTGTGATACATGTTTGGTACAATTTTGATACAGTGTGATGTGGTGAGCCCGGGCCCAGATGGTGATTTGGGACAAAATTAGTGAAAGTGTGTTCTGTTGATGTAGTGTGATATGGCGGGCTCGGATTCTGAGGGTGATTTGGGACAAAATTTAGTTAAAATATATTTTGTTGATACATCTGTGATACAATACTATGACGTGACGGACCCTTGTCCTAACTCCTAAGTAAGTAGACATACTTCATAAGGAAGAAGAGTAGTTTAGGTAAGTAAAATTTATATATAAGAAACAAAGGGTGCTTAAGAGGAACGATCTTATTTTAAAGGGACCTCATGCGTAGGAAGTATCCCTAATTAAAATAGTGTTGAAGACTAGTAGAAGAACTTTTATTTTTGTTGTGTTATATCATATAATTGAAATATCTGCGAAATCTCTAATATATGCCTCGATATATTCCTTTTTGGAGTGACAGATATATCATAGAGGGAAAATATCTTATCTTCCACCATTTATGCGAAATTTCTCCAATATTATCAAGTATCCATGATATATAAGATATTTAGGATATATTCTGATAAAATAAAGAAATATCAATAAAATCTGACGAGAGGAAAAAAAAAATTACTTAGCTTTTTATAGAGAAACCTTCATTATGGAATATGGTGGTTATAAGGGGGTGTTAAATTTTAAGAAATCTAGTATGGAAATGGCATAAGGCAACGCAACCTGTTTGGAAAAATGTCTTGAGGTGAAACCTCGTAAGGAATATTTGGATGATGCGAAATTCCCTCAAGGCAAATATGAGTGAGGAGAAATCCCCTCAAGGAGAATCTAAGTGAGGAGAAGTAATTCCCAAAAGGTGGACCTGTGTGAGGAGAAATCCCCTTAAGGCCAACATGGGTGAGGAGTAATCTCCTCAAAGCGAATATGGGTAAGGAGTACTCCCCTCAAGGCGAATCCAGGTGAGAAAAAATCATGTCAAGGCAAATCCGGGTGAGGAGAAATCATGATGGAGCAATTTCAAAGAAAGAAAACAAACCTGATTGAGCGATGTTTCAAAAAGTAACTCACTCACTTCATCTTTCTCAATTATATTGATCATGCCACCTAAGATGAACACCACGGAGTTAGAACAATTGGTTATGGTGCTCAAGAGAATATTGCTTATGGGAGGAGGACTAGAAATGCAACTGATGATCAAAGTACCACATCTGATGTTGTTACAGTTGCCTTAAGTTTTGACTCTATCAGTTTAGGCACAGAGCGCAGTGAGACCTCAAATACCACCTAAAATGAAGTCAACAATCAATTTGGCTATGACACTTATGGATATAATCAATGTGGAGAAGTACATGACCAGTTATCTAATTGGATTCATCCTTATTATCTCTTTATAAGGGAAATAGTCAGCAGCTCTAAAGAAATCTATGAGTCTATGACTATCATGTTCATCATAAGAATTCGTACTATATGGGTCATATGTCTTTGTTTGATTGTTGTACTTCCGTAGACTAGCGTGCGACTTTTAAACCACGTACAGTCTCTTTTTGGATGTAGATGAAGTTGACATTCATATTTATTTATATGTAAATCTAATAATTTGATTCTGGTAAGAAATTTCTTTTTCATAATATTTTCGATATTTCTGATATCTCATTTTTTCAAAGTATTGATAAATATATAAAAAGAAAAATGATTTGTGGTCTTAATGAGGCCTAAGATTTGAGACCTCAATCTTAGGTGTCATGTCATGTCACCTACACAAATTACCTATTTGTCAAATCATGACATGTAATTCTTGAGAAAAAGACCATTTATATATCCTTCCAAAATCTAATGAATCCAAGTTATTTTGCTTTCTTCTAAACAAAAATTATTTTGGTTTTTTTTTTTTTTTCATTACACTCATGCTTAGATTTAAACAACAATTTTTTTTTTCTTCAATCAAGAATAGAAAATATTTCATGTAATTCAGTCAATAGATTTGCACATACACTTGATCAATAGATTTGTATAACACATGTATATGAATTAAACCTTTTTTGGGTTCCTGTAAATTTTAAAAATATAATGTGAAAAATAAATATTCATATGATTATATATAGAGGAGTGAAATTTGCACTCCCCAAATTGTAAACCATACTTTTGATCAAAAAAAAAAAAAAATTGTAAACCATACTCCCTCTATATTTTTTAATATTTTCTTCATCTTTGTGGCAGTGATTTTTCAATATTACCCTTAAAGTTATTTATACTATTTGGTTAACCAATGTTCCTCCCCAGAAAGCAGAAATCCATTTTGGCTGAGACCCGAGATTTGCAGAAGCCCTTGCTCGCCGCATTTATAGAATCTAACTGATGATTCTCTCGATTCTTCCATACATGATCTTGCCCTTATTCCATACTTGAACCAAACACATTTACAGTTAAGAAACCAATAACAGATCAAACCGAAGACTATCAGTTACTGAATTCATTAAAACTCTAATTTTGAAAAAGCTTCTCATCCCTCTTTCTGGAACTCCCTGAATCCTTATTGTTGATATAAAATCTAATGGGTCTAATCTCAAATCCAGTGATGTAATACCCTCTGCGCAATTCAGATTCTTTCTTCTAAAAAGAGCTCAATTTATTGAAATAATACAAATAAACAAAACTAAAGTAGAGATCTACAGAACCCAGGAAAAATTGCAGTACCTTTGATCGAGGCAATGGAGTAACGATTACCCTTAATAGGAGTTGAAGAGACATTAGGTACCAATGCCATCTTGTTCTTCTTGCTTTTCCACTTCTTGTTCTTCAATGCACTCAAGTTAAGATTAAACCCAGCAGTACACATCTTCTTCTTAACACCAGAACCCACTTTCTTGATGCTGCTACTTTGATTGTTGGACTCCAACTCCACTTGATCAAATGTGAGCTTTCTCGGGGTCATGAAATCCATGCTTGGGTGGCACACATGGCCTCTGATCGCCACCTCGGCTTGGCAACTGGTGAGTCCAAAAAAGAATCCATCTCATTTAGAGGTAGAATTAGAGATTAGGAATTGAGATATTATGTTCTCTATGGAGAAGATGCAGATGGGGAGAGAAGTAGAAACATCAATGAAAGAAAGAGGTAGATGAGAGAGTGAGTCAGAATTCTAAGGGTAGAATGGGAAAGACATGGAAGGAAAATTATAAAAGTACAAAATATAGAAGGTAGGATTGTGGTTTACAATTTGAGAAGTGCAAATTTCACTCTCCTTATATATATTCTTTTATTAATTTTTTTCTTCTCTTTATGCAGCGAGGGTTTACCCGTTATATTTGAGTTTATTATTTTTTGTTTGAAATAGCTGGAATTTTTTTTTACCTCTTAATTTAGACATCCGTATTTTTCAAATTCAATTTATTAATGCTATTTTTTTGGATGAAATTAATCAATATTTAGAAAGAAAAGTTAATGTCTATTTCTTGACTATATTGATGCTATTTGGAAAGAAAAATTATAGGAAAGAATCTACTTAAATGAAGAAAAATATTTGTCAAAGAATTTGTAGACATATCTCTTAAATTAATTAATACATAATTAATAGCTGATCTTTTTTTTTTCGTCACCTAATTTAATTTATTAATGTAATTGATTCACCCTCTAACATCTAGAAAGAAATTATATAAAAGTGTAAAGTTGGTGTTGCAATAGTATGATATGCCAAGATTTATTATGCGGAATTGAAAATAAAATTTGTATTTGCTTACATGGCATAACACTTACAATTTGAGGCCACAAATCTTAGGCCTCATTGAGGCCCTATATCATTTGCCCATATAAAAATCGATATTTTAATCTTTAGTTATACGCGGGTGGATGACATTTTTTTGGCAAATAGTAATACGAACACATCTAGACCCAACAACTTTTGTTAATAGTTTTTAATATAAAAGGCCTTGATAAAACATTTTGGAGATAGATCAGGATGTCTATTGAGATGCAGAAATACTCTAGTAGACATTCCCATGTCTACAGGTGACAAACTCAATAAGAAGAAAGTTGCTAGTTATAATGTAATTAAACTAGTAACTATGCCACGTCTTATGATAGGTACATGATTGATTTTGATTGAGAAGTGATCAAATTATTCCACTGATATCTGTAAAGGGTATGATATGATGAAATGTTCTGCACACGATTAATTACACTGTTACAGTCGACAGTGAAACCGCATTATTGAACTTGAAATTTTTTGACCTAGTTACTGCCTTACTGGCTTTGATTCGTTCCGTACGATAACCAAACAGAAAAACTACCACCGAGCAGATCCGAGTGAAGACAAAGCCAACAGAACCACCAGCATGCTACACTTGATGCAGGACAAATAAAAAAGACACTACATAGGGATCTAAGAAAGAGCAATATCAGGTTGATGGAAATGGCTAAACCTGACCGAAGGAACACAAACCAGAGATTTAGCCCTAGGAAGTGATATCCCAGGTCCTTCTTCCATCCCCACCGTACCATCAATTCCAGCAGCTCCATCCTCAACCTTCCAATCAAAGCACTGAATTACAGCTGCTAGTGTTGCATGAACAACCTGAAGAGCCAAACTTGTTCCAGGGCAACTTCTTCTTCCACTCCCAAACGGCAGAAACTGGAAGCTCTGGCCTCTCACATCCAGTGTGCTCTTCCAAAACCTCTCCGGCACGAACTCGAGCGGGTCCTTCCAGTGCTTTGGGTCCCTATTGATGGCCCAAACGTTGACAAAGAGTCTGGTCTTCTCCGGAATATCATAGCCGTTGATGGTGCAATGTTCAGTGCTCTCTCTCGCGATCATTGGGCCTGTTGGGTGAAGCCTCAGTGTTTCTTTTACTATGGCTTGGAGATAGGGAAGATTGACGATATCAGATTCTTTTACTAATCTGTTGGTTCCCACTATGGAATCAATTTCTTCTCTTGCTTTTGCCATCACGTTTGGGCGGTTGATTAGCTCCGATAGTGCCCATTCTATTGTTACCGATGATGTATCAGTCCCAGCACCGAACATATTCTGCAAGATTAGAATAACATATTAGGTTTCTTAAAAAAAGCTTTAAAAAATTATCTGAAAATAATGAACGTGCAAGTAAAAGACTGCCTAGCTACCATGATAAAGCCCTTTATGTTCTCTCTTGTCAATTTGATCTCTGAGCTTTGGTCTTCATATATATCAAGCAGAATATCAAGCAAATTCACTGGGTTATCACATTTAGATGGATCATTCTTCCTCTTCCTTCTTGACTCCTCATGCTCCTCCATAATCTTTCCCATCATTTTGTCATATCTGTTACGCACATCTTTAAGCCTTTTTCCATATCCTTGCAAGTCCAAATTCTTGCAGAACCAAAACATATCCGAGAAATTGAACCTCCCGGCAAGCTCACACATCTCTTCCAGCACTTCCCTCACCTCGTATGCTTCTTCATCATCATCCGAACACCTTCGATTAAATGTCATCCGCGAGATGATGTTATTTGTTAACCGTACAAGCTCTCCTCCAACATCTACTTGTTCTCCCTTGTCAGCTTTCTTAACCATGAAATGTAAGAATCGCTCTATCTCTTCGTGCCTAATTGGTAGATTTTGGTCTAAGATTCGGCCTCCAAGCAGCTCAGACATGCAAAGCTTTTTCATAAATTTCCAGTAAGGTCCATAAGGTGCCATGACAAAGTCGGCTGAGCCATAAGTAAGGTAGTCTACGTTGGTCATTTTGGGACGGTTCAAGAAGGACATTTCATGGGTTTTTAGGCATTCTCTGGCCATTTCTGGTGAGGAAACGACGACACAGGGTTTGGAGCCAAAGTAGAGTTGAATTAGGGGTCCGTGTCGGGATGAGAGCTTGTGAAGAGCTTGGTGAGGGATTCGGCCAAGGAGGTGAAGATGTCCGATGATGGGAAGGGCCCGTGGACTCGGAGGCAGACGATGGTGAGTTCGAGATTTGGTGAAGATGGTTCGGAAAAAGATGAAAGGGACTAACCATATGAGGAGAAGAACAAGGTACTCATGGAAATTCGCCATAATGGTTGAATGGAAAAGAGTGTCTATAAAGGAGTTTGAATAAGATGACTAAATTTATAAGGATTGAAATATATGCTTGTTGGATTAGGTCGATCGGATTTATAGACAGGTCCAGTAGAACATGACATGCATGAAGATGAAAATGCCATTTGAGACAAGCTATGATACTGTGATGTTTATCATACACTGATTTTACATCTATTTGAACAAAAATTACAATTTATATGAATCAAAATTACAATATTGAGAACAAAGTTACTGCATTCGTTTACACTATTTACATGTAGTTAAACAAAAATTGCAATATTGACAACAAATTTGTTCAAAAATTTGTAATAAGGTCGTAGGTGGTGTAATTATCATTAATAGAACTAAGATTACACAAAATAGGATTCAAGTTACCACAATGACAACAAATTTGTTGTCACATTTGTAAATGTGAGTATGACATACTAGTATGTACTATAGAACTTTCCCTTAAAGCAAGGTTCTCAAACTCAAGGAAAGCACGGCTCTTAGGTAGTAAACAATTGGGAAATCAAAGTCACCAACAAATTGTGATTTTCCATCATATTTAAAAAAAAAAAATACAGAGGTTGATATGCAACAAACATCTTACATATCTCTCTTTATCCATCATTGTCCTTCCCACAATTATTTCTAACCAGAGTCAAATTATGCATAAGCTTAGTGGTTGGATACTTGTATCTTAGCCAATGGTCCCTAGCTTGTAAATTATACATATGAAAGCCGTACATATAATGCAATTTAGAATAAAAGGTTTTATTTTGTGGTCCTTTTTTTGGATACTGATTAGTTTGGTCCTTCTGATTAAGAATCACCAAAGGTACAACATCAATTTCAAAATCCCAACCTCTCCCCCACGTCATCTGGTCCTTCTTCAATTATTTCTAGTAGGAAACAAATAATGCATAAGCAATTAGGTATTTCGGGATTAGTATTAGACACATCTGTATAGAAAATAGGAATTTATAATTCTTGAAAAGACGTAAATGTCATGGATCATGACCAAAAGAAGCGAAATATTACAATGAGAAAGCCTTCATCGCAAAGAGTATCCATTTACTATATGTTAGAAATTTACTGTCATAAGATGATAAGTCGTTAATATATAGGGAAATTTCCGGAGTAGACCATAGCAGAAAATAAAAATGAAATGAGGCGATAGATTCTTCTACTAGACTTCTAGAATCTGACGAAAGTCTTCAGCTTTTTCCTTTTTTAATTGAAATATGCAATGATAAAAAACAAGTCTATAACTTTAAATACAATTTGTTATCACATCTAAATCGGTGGCAAGCCAAGTTTTGATCTTATATAAGATTTCTGATCTCTTTCAATGACATGCGCGGCAGCTCTAAAATACGAATCAAGATATATAAGAAAGAAGAAATGTGAAGTGCTTCAGTGAGAAAAGAAAACTTGGTTGTCAGACTCGGGTTCTTTGCTCTTTGCTTTTAACTTTCGGAAGATACCACGTAGGGAAGAGTAGGACATAGTATCAATGTGATATTGACTGCTGACTTGAGAGTTGAGACTCATCGATACTCGAGGAACTGTGTAAACAACAACCACTATTTTGAGAGTTACCGCGTCGATGGAACTTTCCTAGCGGTAATGAAAGGAAAGCGAGGTCACCGGCTCTTTCAGAAGACTTTTATTAGCTAGTTTTAGTCTTTTAGAAGCGGACAAAGACTTAGACTTAAAAGAATAGATGGCGAAGTTTGTTCTCATTCAGTCATTCAAATGAAGACTGGGGATGAACCGATGAAGACTTAAAAAACTCTTATCGGTCATGTTCAGACAATCAGACTCATGGTTCTTCCCAAAATGAATTACAAGTCCTACTATTTCTTAGATGGCAACAAACAGAGTCCAATTTTTTTAATTTCGACCACTACATGATTTAGCCTTTATTGAAATTTCCCTTTGGAAAGTAACAAGTGAGTCTTGATGTTGTACACGCGTTACTCCACTGTTATTATAGTGCAGAATAATGCAGTTTGCATTACCTAGTGGTACTGGAATAGTTTAATACACGTAGAAATTAGAAGAATACATAAAAATATATATTAATCTCCCCTCCTAACAGAATTCAAGACTAAGAGTAGTTGATGGAATAAGAGGAATTGAGATCTCTCGGTATCAAGTTTACAACACAGGGATTGCATTGACCGCGGCAATCTTTTCTAGACTGACTCACTAGACTGTTTGTAATCACTTCCAGGGATATATCCCCCGATATGTCCCTTTTTGGAGGGACCGATATATCATGGGGGAAATTATCTTATCTTCCACCGTTTCCGCGAAATTTCTCCGATATCGTTAAATATCCCTGACATGTTAGATATTTGGAATAAATCCCCGATAAAATGAAGACATATCTGTAAAATCTGATAAAAAAAAATAAAATATTAAAAAAAAAAAAAAAACTCAGTTGTTCACAGTGAAACATACATTATGGAATATGGAGGTTATATCAAGATGTAAAATTTTAACAATGGTTTCCAGTCAGGATATGGCCTAATAAAGAGGTACATTAACCTGTTTGGGAAAAATACCTTGAAGTGAAACCTCTGAAGGTATATTAATTTGGGTGAAGTGAAATCCCTTCAAGGCGAATTTGGGTGAAGAGAAATCCGCTCAAGGTGATTCTGGGTGAGAAGTAATTCTCACAATGCAAAAGGCGAATTTGAGTGAGGAGAAATCCTCTCAAAGCGAATCTAGGTTAGGAGTATTCCCTTTGAGGAAAATCTGAGTGAGCAGTGGAATCCAGGTGAGAAGAAATTCCCTGAAGACGAATCTGGGCGAGGAGAATATGTTAGGAAATTAATCTAGCAAATCTTCTATTTAAAGTATATATATTCTATATATAACAGTTTCCCTTTGTATTCCTAGATTGTAGTTAGCATTGATAGATGATAGCTTGATCATAGGAGAAACTAACTTGTAGCCAAAGTCTGCATGCTGTATATGTACATCGATTGACATCAATGAAATTCACTTCAGCCAATTCTTCTTTTTTTTCATGGTATCAGAGCAGGACTAAAATCCTGACTCCATAGCCGCTGCACCTTGTCTCTCGTGCAACAAATTTTCTTCTCATTCCGTTGTGCTCTATATCTCATACAACAATCCTCGATCTCGTCTCCATGGGAAATCAAAATTTGAAATCATTTTTCATTGATCATTCTGATCATCCGGTCTTAGTGATAGTGTTCAATCCAAGTCGACCACGGTGCTCTAATTCACAAGCCAATGCTGCTGTAACTAACCAAGTCTATCTAAGATCGCTTCCTGCAGCTGGATCATTGACAGCGGGTGACGGATCACATCTCTTCATCTCCTAAATTATTCTCGTATAAGAGTAAAAATTGTTCATTGCCTCCTATGTTATTACCTAGCGGAGAGAAGGCTAATATTGTTGCAAAATGATCATTGCCTCTGAATTCTGTGTATTACCTGAGTGATGTATTGTGTGTGCCTACATTCAAAGTTGATCTATTATCGGTCAGTCATCTGACAAGGGGTTTGAATTGTTTAGTGAAATTTTTCCCATATTGGTGTGTTTTGCAGGATCTGGCTACGAGGAGGACGATTGGTTTGGGTAAGCAGCGTGATGGATTATACTACTTGATGGCATTGGCAACGAAGAAAACCGTGACCAATTCCCATTCATCACCAACGAAGAAAACCTTGACCAATTCTCATTCATCACCAAACCATCGACCAGCCTGAAACCTCATAGTCTCATCTACCGATCTCTGACATAGTCGTTTAGGTCATGTTTCCCGTTCCCCTTTAAAATTCATTGCTAAGAAGTTCTTAAATCCTTCAGTTCAACCTATTGATGCTTGCCTTATTTGTCCTTTGGCTAAACAACATCGCATGCCTTTTGGTGTTGGTTCCATCTCATCTGAAAAACCGTTTGATTTAATTCATTGTGATATTTGGGGTCGTTATAAACATTCTTCTCTTTCTGGTGCCCATTATTTCCTCACTATCGTTGATGATTACACAAGATTCACTTAGATTTTTTTTATGAGACACAACGAGGAAGCACAATCGATTTTGAATCAATTTTTCAGCAATGTTTTCACTAAATTCACATCTCGTATAAAAGCTTTTTGTAGTGACAATGGTAGTGAGTTCCTTTCACTTCGATCCTTTTTCAATGACAATGGTGTAGTTTTTCAACATTCCTGCGTTTACACGCCCCAACAAAATGGGGTTGTAGAACGCAGACATAGTCACATTTTACAAGTCACCCGAGCTTTGAAATTTCATGCTCAACTCCCTACCCAATTTTGGAGAGATTGTGCACTTCATGCCGTTCACATCATCAATCGATTGCCTGCACCTCTTCTTTCCTTCAAAACTCTGTTCGAGCGCCTTTACTCGAAACCACCTCCTTACCATCATCTTCGTGTGTTTGGTTTGTCTAGCTTATGCTACCAATGTCCACCCTTCACACAAATTCGATTATCGTGCTATGGGTTGCATTTTTATTGGTTATCCCGTTGGCCAAAAAACTTACAAATTATACAATCTTTTAACCAAAAAGGTTTTCACCAATCGAGATGTGCTCTTTCATGAAAATGTTTTTCCATATGTATCTGCGCAGCCCATCTCTTCTGTCTCCCCTCTGGCCCATTCTCACGACCCAATCCCTCTTCCTATACCTGACCCAACATCATCTTTTGACTTTCCTCCTGTCTCACCCTCATCTTCTCCCTATCTCACAATCGTGTCTTCGTCTCCTTCCAAATCAATCACACCAGAAGAAACTGCACCAGAACCCACGGCCACCATTTCGACCCCGCACCAGACCCTCACTCCTACTCATAATTCCGACCCCGCACCACCATCCTCTCCTCGTCCGACACTTCATACCTATGCCCGCCTTCCCAAAACTCCAGCCCCACCAAACCCGATCGATCTCCACGCTCCATCATCATCACCAGCCCCCTCCACTCTCGCCAGCCCCACCAGAGTCTCATCCCACTTCACCCGAGCCTCCACCCATGCTTCAAACCAAGCCTCAAGCCGATCCTTAAGCCGAGCCTCTTCGTCATTCCGGCCGTCCCCATAATCCACCGGTGAAACTCAAGGATTATATCTGCTCCCACATCACGCATGCTTGCTCCGACCAATCGACTTCCTTACTTCCAAGTACGACCAAAGGTACACGCTATCTTCTGGCCAATTATATTTTCTATCACAGATATAAGCCTGCACATCGTTCTTTTATTGCTCAAATCAGTAATGTCACATAACCCAGGTCTTATTCGAAAGCCGCCGCTCATCCTGAGTGGCAAGAGGCAATGCATTCCGAATTGCAGGCTCTCCAAACCAATGACACTTGGACTCTTACCTCTCTTCCCGCAGGTAAGACACCGATAGGATGTCGATGGGTGTATAAGATTAAGCACCGTTCTGATGGTTCCATCGAGAGGTATGAAGCCCGATTGGTAGCGAAGGGATTCACTCAATTAGAAGGTGTTGATTATCAAGATACATTTTCCCCCACTGCCAAGATCATCACAATCCGTTGTCTCCTTGCCTTGGTCGCTACTCGAGGGTGGTCCCTTCACCAGTTAGATGTCAATAATGTCTTCCTTCACGGCGATCTTAATGAAGAGATTTACATGTCAGTGTCGCCAGGGCTTCAGAGACAGGGGGAGGAAAACTTGGTGTGTCGATTACATAAATCACTGTATTGTTTGAAGCAAGCATCTCGGCAGTGGTTCTCAAAATTCTCAAAAGCTATTCAAGCTGT
The DNA here is from genome assembly GCF_958449725.1 of Rosa rugosa. Lineage (NCBI taxonomy): Eukaryota > Viridiplantae > Streptophyta > Magnoliopsida > Rosales > Rosaceae > Rosa > Rosa rugosa. The sequence continues at coordinate 22,541,269 of NC_084826.1, forward strand.
AGGATATGTTCAATCTCGAGCGGATTACTCTTTATTCACCAGAACACAAGGCAAGTCTTTCACTGCCCTCTTGATATATGTCGATGATATTTTGATTACTAGAAATTATGCTGTGAGTATAGCTTCAATTAAGAAATTCTTGCATAGTCATTTTCATCTTAAGGATCTTGGTCATTTGAAATATTTCCTTGGCATTAAGGTATCTTCTTCTAAGAATGTGATTTTTATTTCCCAACGAAAGTATGTTTTAGAAATCATTGAGGATGCGAGATTGTTAGGTGCGGCACCCATTGATACTCCTATGGAGCGAGGTTTGATGTTGTCTGATAAAAGTGATTTACTCAAGGATCCAGGTCGTTATAGGAGGTTGGTTGGTAGATTGATATATCTTACTGTTTCAAGGCCAGATATTACATATTCTATGCACGTACTAAGCAGATTTATGCATCAGCCTCGTAAGCTTCATATGGAGGCAGCACTCCGTGTTATGCATTATCTTAAGAACGCACCTGGCCAAGGATTGTTCTTCTCCTCAAATAGTGATTTCAGGGTGCGAGCCTATTGTGACTCGGATTGGGTAGGTTGTCCACTCACTAGAAGGTCTACCATAGGTTACTGTATCTTTCTTAGCCCCTCATTGATCTCATAGAGATCAAAGTGTCAGAAAACAGTGTCGCTTTCTTCAGCTGAAGCAGAATATCGTGCCATGACAGGCACTTGTTGTGAGTTGACTTGGTTGAGATATCTTCTTTGAGACTTGGGAGTATTGCATCAAGAACCTGCATTGTTATACTATGACAACAAAGCTGCGTTGCATATTGCAGCAAATCCAGTCTTTCATGAGCGGACCAGACATATTGAAATGGATTGTCATTACATCCGAGATAAGATTCAAGATGGATCCGTTGCTACAAGGTTTGTGGGTTCAGCACACCAATTGGCAGATGTCTTGACTAAAGCTTTGGCAAAAGAAGTCTTTACTCCTATGTTTAGCAAGTTGGGAGTGCAGGACATCCACTCTCCAACTTGAGGGGGAGTGTTAGGAAATTAATCTAAAGTATATATATTTTGTATATAACAGTTTCCTTTTGTATTCCTATATTGTAGTGAGCATTGATAGATGATAGCTTGATCATAGGAGAAACTAACTTGTAGCCAAAGTCTGCTTGCTGTATATGTACATCGATTGACATCAATGAAATTCACTTCAGCCAATTCTTCTTCTTTTTTCAGAATATGATGAAGCAATTTCAGCAAAAGAAAACAAACTTGATGGAGCCATGTTTCAAAAAGTAACTTATTCACTTTCTCAATTATATGGAATTGGCCTAAATTATGTTAAATTTTTAGACAAAGAGAACAGACTATTGGGTTACAATCTGCGCAAGAGTGTAAAAAATGTGATGCAATTATATGAATCATTTGGTACTGTGTTGTCTGTGACTCTATATAGTCTATGCAGTTTGTTCGTAGACCGGCGAGCGACTTTCAACCACCTAGAGTCTCTTTTTGGATGTAGATGAAGTTGACATTCATATGTATTTTTATGCAATTTCAATAAATTGACTCTTTCAAAAAAAGACCGGATATTTCCGATATCTCATTTTTCAAAGTTCCGATAGATATGTAAAAACTGATATTTTAATCCTTGATCACTCCTTGTTAACTGTTTACACAAGTGAAACACTTAGAAATTTCAGCATAGACACAAGCTATGAATGCAACAAATTCTTGGAGATTTCACCTTTGAAGCTTGCAGTACTCAAATGACCTCATGGAATGCAAGAGATGAATATTAATGCAAAGTTTGTATTTTTCAAACTGTTTTCAACATGGAACAAGACACTTTAAAAAATAAGAAACCAAAAATAAAACTCTTGAATAACAAAGCTAGGGATTGAAAACCAAACTATTTTCAATGCACCAAAGAGGGAACATACTTTCCATATATATAGAAGTAGAAGAAAATCAGTTCACATAAGAGCAAGTTAAATTCAATTGGAGTAGGTAAAGCCATACTCCCTAATTTCATATTGCAAAAGCCAATTCTAGAAACTAACAACCATACCCCTTAATCATAGCTGACACAAGAGTTTGATTAAATATGCAAATCACCATTTTGACACACTACCTATTGCAGAAGAACAAAATGGAAGCATTGAAAAACCCATATCTTTGCAGCAAATCAAGGACCATCAATCTTTTGTGAAATCTATACAATGATACATGAGCTTACATGAGCCATGAGGAGTTTTCTTCTTTAGAGATGGTCTTCGACAAGACAGCAAGATAACATAACACAATGGAGAAGACAAAACAAAATGGTCTTCAGATTTGGGCTTCAAACTCTTGAACTTAGTGGGTAGAGTTTTCTTAAAATAAGGAATGCCAATATACATTTTAATATTTTATACTAACAAAAGGTTCCCACAAATTTTCTTCTCTTCATCACCACATATCAGTTCCTTTTAACTGTCCAAGATTCACAACAGATGCACTGTTTGATATTGAGCTTCGCTGGATGCACATATCTCCAATGTCATCGACAGTTCCTTAATCACTGGATCTGTCCAGAAAGTTCAGATTATTAAGGTTCCTTTGAGACGAATCATACCAGCTGATAGGAGCATATTTATGCTACATTATTATTATTTAACTCTATGCTTTTCTTTGTTAGTTTTTTATATTATTTTTAGATGATTTATTGTTTTTGTGTTTATTAGGTTTTCTAAAGCAAATTAGGAAAATAATGCTTAAAGAAGGAAAGTGCGTGGAATTCTGATTCAATAAGGATTTTCGATGGATTATGACTTTTCTTTGAAGCAAACAGTTAGAGACCCACAAGGAAACAAAGTAAAAGAGTTTTAAGATGGAATAAAAGGTTTTTAGAAGTCACAATCAAGGGGGACAAAGCACAAGAGAAGCAAGAAACCATTCAAGCAACTCAAGGAGAAGAAGTAAAGTTCGGAGCCCAGAAACGATCGATCGCTGGAATCTGGAGATCGATCGTTTGTCCTGTTTTTCATCTTTTTTATTCTTTCTTCTTTCCAAAACTCATGTATTTCTTTTGTGTGTTTTCCAAGATGATGAGTAGCTAATTTTCTTTTAGTTAGGGGCTGCTTTCAGCCCTAGACATGGTGTAACTATGATGTTGGTGTTTATTTAATAAGTTCTTTGGATTTCATATATTCATTGGTTTATTGTTTGTTCATTGATCAACTTTGTATGTTTATTGATGGGGCGCAATATTAGTATGCATGCTAGGTCGTAAAGCTATGAGTGTCTTGCATCATCATCATGTCTACTTGCATTCTAGAGTAGCGAGTGAATGACTTGAGCACTATTCATATAAACCAACATCTAGGTAGATTAGGACAACATCAGTACCGAAATTGCCTAGCCTTATTCATAATATTTTAGACCTTAATGACTTCTAGGTGAGGGCTATGCGAGAACATCACTCTAGGTTCCATTCTAGAAGCTAAGTTAAGTTGAAAACATCATTGTCTTAACATACCAAGTAAGAAAGATTGATAGGTTAAGTACAACACATCATTGGCTTAGCTTGAGTAAGGATATCTGAATGAATTGAACATGTTAGTAAATACATCATAGGTGTAATCATCGTCTAGTGGTGAGAAGTAGTACCTAGCTAGTTTTCTCATATTTGATCAAAACCAAAATCCCCTAATTGCTTTCTGTTTTCATTAGTCTTCTGTCCCTCATTTTCTTCATTTTATTTAGTATAGCAGTTCAACTCCTATTACCCCCAAATTTCGTGTGCATCTTCGTCTGTGTGTCTAGTTAGTGTGTATTTAATTTTATAATTTTTAGTTGAGTCTAGGTATAGTTTTTATTTTTGTCTTTGTCTAGTATCTGTTTCGAGTTTTCAGAGTCTGTTTTGCAATTGTTGAGCCACAATCCTCTACAGGAGACACCCTCTTTCCTATACTACCATCGATAACCATTGAGATTGCAGGGATTTATTTATACGCCTATTTAAAGTGTATCACCAGCATTGCTGCAACATTTGTTAATTTGAGAAAAGAAAGGTCTCAGAAATGAGACTGTTAAAATTTGTGGCTTTGATACCACTGTTGGTATTTGGTGCGGAAGTTTTTAGTAGTAGTGGGCTAGGACTAGAAGATGGTTGAGTTAAAAAAAACAGAGGAGGTAGGTTGTATGAAAGGAAAACAGAGGAGAGGTGGGGAGCTTTTGATTATTAATAGAGGAGCTTTGATTAATTGTTTCATTAATAATTAGAAGAGTACATCAATAGACATATATAGAGATGATTAACCGACTTACTCACTAGTACCAGTGTACCACCGACCTTGATGGACTAGTCTAGATCATGCTAGACCATGTTAGACTTAATTAATTACATTCATAGTTACATGATTCTTCTAGATACTTGCTGTAATAACTGGATAATTCTAGACAATCTAGCAACTCTTGGACTTCTCTAGATTGATGTAGATTATTTTAGATGATCAATGTGCATTAACTTTCAACAGAGACTAGTGGAGCCAATTCAGGTTCATATCTTCTTTCACAACCTTTATGTGTATGTTCCTGAGATACGGTAAGAAGGGCTCCCATAAGATTTCTGTCTCTTCATCACATGTCACTTCCATTAACTTTTCAAGATCCACAACTGATGAAGGCAACTCATTCAATCTCGAGCACTGTCTCATGTTGAGCTTCTCTAAACTGCACATTTCTCCAATGTCTTCAGGCAATTCCTTAAGGCTAAAGCAATTTGATATGTCAAGCAAGTTTAAGTTCTTGAGGTTCCTAATCGAGCCGGGTAACTCTGACAAGTCTGTACAACACCTAAGCCTCAGCAGCTCTAAATTTACTAGATTTCCAATGTCTTCGGGTAAGACAGAGATCTTATGAGAATTGGTGACACTGAGTTTCTTCAATTGAATAAGGTCACAGAGATCGGCAGGCAGCTCCACCAAATCATTGCAGTAATCAATATTCATTTCAACAAGATTTGGAAACGCCTCTGATATATGTATGTAACCGTTACCAAAACCTTGGCCGATGCTACACATGAATAGAGAAATCTTTTTCAAACTTTTCAACTGAATAGGATACCTGCTTATCGAAGGAAATGAAATTCGTTCTAATCTGATTCTCTTTAAATTTGGTTTCGAATCAACTAATTGAAAGTTATTCAACTCAGCAGGACTGATACCCGAACTTGTGAGTGCTAGAGTCTTCAGTTTATTCATTTTCTCCACAAACTCAGGTAAGGCATAATACTTGGTCTGAAAGTTCAAAATCAAAACCTCTGCTTCTGGTAGTTGCAAGTTTTGCCATTTAGATGAGAACTCTTCGTCTGCAATTATTATGGTATATGCTGTGAGATGGGAAAGAAATTATATGTGCAAAATACTGTTGAAATTTAAGTTTATGAGCCTTGCATGTGCATATGTGTTAATGTGAATTATTTGTTAAGGAAGAGATGTAACAACCTGTCGAGATAGATACAACGCGAGTGATGAGGTATTGATACTTTTGTTCTTTCCACCACATAGGAAAGTTGTCTCCACTTATGTCAATCATAAGTCTCATTCTCTGTTGTAGTGGTTCCCGACTAATCTGTTGGATAGCCAACTCCCTAAGCATGTCAAGCTGTGTAACAAAGTGTTCAGTGTAATAGCCATCGCCATCCTTGTTGTCGTTCCTGGTTATAATCAAAACTAAATTCCTTAAGAAAATCCTTCAACATATTGCGGTAGAAAATTATTAGAAGCAGATACCCATTGACATAAAGGAAAAACTGGGATGACAAAATCACACAAGTGAAACTAAAGCCTGCATACCTTGTGACTACCAGATTAGCCAAACTCCGAGAGGCAAGTTCATAGAGATTCACAATGGACGAAATGTCTTCTATGCCATATAACTCTGCCCACATATCGATGAGGACAGTAGCAGAGATTCTTTGATCTTCGGGAAATAAACCAAGGTCTATGAAGCATTCCCTGATAAGAGACTTCTCTCCATCCAAAGCATCTAAGCTACTCTGGAGGTAATCAAGCAAATCATGTTCAGACTCAAGAACAGAAGAACCTCTGGACCATTCCAATACTCTTTTTTGCCAAATCTCTATTGGCTGCCCGCAAAGTGATCTTCCAACAACTGTAATTGCAAGTGGAAATCCCATACAACGTTCTACTATCTGCAAAGCAGAATTCATCTAGTCAATTACTATTTGAGTCAGTCATTATTCATCCTGTGAATTTTGTTTCTCATCATCCTTTCCTGCATCAATATGCATATATTTTTTGTATTGCAGACTAAGAAAATCACCTTTCTTGGAAGATCTTCTGAAATATTAGAGCTCCTGTCTCCTAAGGATGCTGCATGGTGAAAAAGTGCCATTGCATCTTCATCGTTCAAACATTCTAGATAATATGGAGAACCAAATCTTGGAAAAGCAGACCTTGATGTTACCAATATCTTGTAATCTGACATCTTTAATTCATCAAACTTCTCAAGAATGAATTCTGATCCTGGCCAGACATCATCTAGGACCAACAACATAGGATTTTGTCCTGTTTGCTTCAGAAATTGCTGCAGCCAGCTAACTGCAGTTGCTTCATTTTGGAAATCGGGGACCTGGCCACCCGTTCCATGATTCAGCTCTTGTACAATTAGGTATAAGTTGGGCTTCTTTGAAACAGTAACAAAGAAGACATTGCTCTTGAATTTATCTATCCAAACAAAAGATAAGGAAGTATCACTAGGAGTTAATTGAATTCTGTCTGCAGTTGTAAAATGAATAAATACATACACAGATGAAGTCTTGAAAATGAATGTCTAAACTCAAATGGAGGCCTAATATATGCAAATAGGAAGTCAGTTTTCTTAAAAAGGCACATCCTATCTTGAAGTAAAAAAAATGCTTGGTTACTGTCAATAATAAAAATTCCTACCAATCAGATATTGAAAAATATGTAACTTTTCCTACATGGCTATTGTATCAGCAATGAGGAAGGCTTTACATAGAACTATGCAGAGTAAGACTAGTGTCTCTTTGAAACTATTGTCGCTTAGCCATATTGAAATAAAAAGCTTGACAGAAATTTCTAATACAAGGCATAACATTCTAGCTCAATCTATAGCTGAAATAGATATTGTATCTAACATGTCACTTATAAAAATAAAATTACGTTTCATGTCACAGTAAAGTCTTCAATTAGGAACTGAAAGTTTACCAATTGAAAGCCTATATACTATATATATATATATATTAGTATCATCATATACAATACCTTTGACCTCTGCATCTTGGCACAACTTTGTTGCCAGTGTAGTTTTTCCACATCCTCCTGGAGCAGTAATTATCACCATCGAAACTCCGTCAGTAAAGAGCTTCTTCTTCAATTCCCACAAAGGCACATCCAATCCAACCGTAATTGTTGGAGGCTCAGGCACAGCACACCACCCTTGAATTTTTTCAGACTGATTGTTCTGTATTACACAATTCCCTTCAATTCTCTGCACGACAATCTCAATGTTCCTCACTGAAACCAATGCCTTCTTCACATCCCTTATTCCCTGCACTTTGAGTATCCCCAACAATCTTTGAAGTGACTGGCTCAATTTAACAAGCCGGCTGCCATACTTATACTGCTTGAACCTGCTCGCTTTCGAGCACTTGCGAATAAGCTCCACTCCTTCCTCCATTTCCACTCTAAGATTCTCTAGTTCCTCCTCTTGACCATCCAATTCCTTCTCACACTCTGCCATCTCTTTGATCAGTGGTTCCAAAGAGTCCAGAGTGGATTTGATATCCCCGAGTTGGGGTTTGAACTGCTCCTTCACTTGCTTAACAGAATCACACAGCGTCCAAAATGTTACTGACAAACCCGCTCCTCCTATAAATGCCACTGCCATTACACAACATACACACGCCAAAATCAGCAAAACTTTACAGAAGAAAATTTAAAAGAGTTAATCGCATATTCGCATTTGGAACCAGAGAAACAATAAGATTGTCGCTTCATTCTTACTTGTTGCAGTTGTTGGTATCGTCACAATCAAATGCTTTCTTAGAGAACAACGAATATTATTTCTTGCACAATGAGCAAAAGAGTGCTGCGTTGTTTGAAATCTCCCTCTCTAGCAGTCCATTTGTTTAAATAGAGCTTCTTCAGTTTGACGCGGTTGTTGAATAGAGTTAACAGAGTATCGTTCTTTTCGTGAAAAATGAAAATTACAGGAAAGGAAATAACCGATCGGGCTCCTGGTATATTCTTTGTGAGAACTAGGGCCGCGTATACGATAGAACTAGGTTCCGTATTTGAGCCGCGTTGTTTGGGCCAATTATTGGAATAAAAATTCTAGCCCAATGTTTACACTCTTTTTTTTTTTTTCTTTTTCTTTGTTCTTAAATGAGAGTCACGATCCTTAATTTCAAAAACACAAAAAAAAACAGAGAGTCGCGATCCAATCAAGTTTGGAAATTCATTTGTCCCACATGAGTGCTTATAGTCCTGCTTGAGTAGCATTATAGAATGGAGAGACCGATGCTTAAACCCGGAGAAAGATGTAGACAATTTTGTGTAATAGAGTTCATGAGCCAATTAATTATGTTCTTCTACCAAAATAAATAGTCTGTTGCTTTATGAACAATAAAACAACCAATATTTCTATGGAAAACAGCATTGCTCTTTCATTGCCAACTCTGGGCACTTGTATTATTGATTTATTAATTCATTAAATAAATAAAAGTTGGCCTTTACAGATATTTTATTTAAGAGAACCTTTTGGTGCAAGGAAAATTACACCAGGAGCACCATGTATGAGACTCCATTATTCTGTGGATTAATTCTCCCGATTGAAGTAAATTTGTATTTTTGAGTTGTAGACCAAAACAAGTTTCAAACTTGGGACTAGGATGGAATAACAAATACTTTTCCTCATTCTTATATAATTTAGATTATCTAATTGGCCAAAAGCTTAACACTTTTAAGGTTATTTTAAACCTTTAGATGAATTTTATAAGAATGATGTTGCAAAATCAACCTAAAAGATGTACAATTTGGATCGTAAATTTGCACTGTAGTGAGGACGCTCTCACTTTTATTGTAAGACACTTAATTTGAAAAGGTTGGTATGAGAGAAAAGCTTTTCTAAAGATGATGGCGATTTAGGACCTCGTAACCATGATTGCAAACTAGTTATCAAAACCAACACTCTGTTACGCCAAATCATGATAAGAAATGACTCGGCAAGAAAGCAAAAATGTTTAATCATATTAACACATTAATTTGTATATATATGGAGGGATACAATTTTCATGATATGTTAGAAGATGTTTTTATTTTTTTATTTTTTTATTATCAATGGTGAGATTAAGAAGTATGACAATTTGGATAGAAATACAGTTTTACATGGATTGGTACGTTAGAAGTGTCATGGGAGCATTCATGGAATGTAATTGGCTAATTGCATGCCGATACATGTTAACCTTGTTAACATTATTTTCTTGAAATTCACCATTCATAGAGCATGATTTTTAGAATGTTTTCAATTAACATATTATCGAAACTTTTTTTTTTTATCAAATAAACAACTCATATACAACAACTAGTCTATTGTGAGTCGAACTCATGACCTCCCACTTATAAAATGGAGACTTATGCCACTAGACCAAATGATACTGGGCACATATTATCAAAACCTTAAACTCACTTCATTTATATGAATTTTGTTGTTTTCAATTTTCAAAAATCGTAAAAAAAAAAGAAAAAAAATATTGTCTTGGTTTTTGAGTTTGTTTAGTTTGAAAAAGTATTTAAAAATAATTATTAGAAGGTGGAAAAAATTTGGTGTGAAATTAAGAACATGCGTCTTTAGCCAAAAATCACGTGCTATAATTCACAATTTTTTGTGAAAATCATGGTATTAAACAATATATATATATATATATATATATTTTTTTTTTTTGAGAAAGTCATTGGATGAATAGTTTTTTTTAAAAAAAAGTTATTTTCTTTTTTGAGAATACAAAATTGTTTATCTAATATTATAAATTACTAATTCGAGTTTAAGTAATTATAGATAATTAGAACTTAGTATGACACCAATAGTTAAGATGATGTCATATATATACAATTTTCACATTCTCACTTTTGGGGCCCAATGCAGATTCTGTCGTGCCCCCAGAGTGATAGAGGTGAATTGGCATTCCCCATTGATTGGTTGGGTTGAGATTAATTCTGATAGAACCTGGAAGCATGATGATGGGGTTGGAGGTTATGGAGCTGTTTTAGGGATCATATGGGACGTTTTCTTGGAGCTTTTGCTTTTAATCTTGAGATTTCTAGTTCCATTGCGGTAGAAGTGATGGCTGTGATTAAGGCAATTGAGCTGGCATGGGTTCGTGATTGGAAACACATATGGCTAGAAGTTGACTCTTCTCTTATTCTGTAATTTATTAAGTCTCCTTTGTTGGTCCCTGGCAACTTCATATTAGATGGCTCAATTGCTTGTACCAGATTTCTCAAATGACTATTCGTGTATCACATATTTTTCGTGAAGGTAATAATAAGGTAGCTGATGGTTTGGTGAATTATGGTATGACTTCTCCTAATATGGTATGGTGGGATGCTCCTCCATTTTTTATTTTATCGCATTGTCAGAGTGACCAATTAGGTATTCCTCAATTTCGGTTACGATAGCTTGTTTTTTTTTTTTGTTGCTTTTATAGGGAGGTTTAGTTTGGTCCCCCTCCCAAGTTGCTACTTTTCTTCTTACTTTTTTAATAAATTCAAATAAGGAGAAGGCCCTTATTTGCTTCAGCTAAAAAAAAAAAATTGGCATGAGAGAATAGAAGATGATGGCGATCGAGGACCTTGTCACCATGGTTGATAAACTGGTTATCAAAACCCTCATCTTTTACGCCAAGCTAGTCATGAATGATCATGACAAGAAATGGCTGCGTAAGAGAGCATACGAGTTTTCTCAAATTCACACACAAATATTTATGAATGGATCCTTTCCGTGAAGTGTTTCTTCGAATTTTATTTCGTCCTTGTAATTAGTAAGTACGTGCACGTTGGTATCTATGATCTTGTGCAACTATGAATCTTCCAAGCAGATATAGCTAAGTCTACTAGCTAGTCTGCAAATGTAGAACTCTTGAAATGGTGAGGTAATATTGGTGAGTTAGTATCGCATTTCAGTTGTGTAGACCCTGTCGTCCGCACACGGGGCAAGAGATTTTCCTATGAAAACGTCATATAACAAATTAATGTTTAGTCCTAGTCGAAAAAACAAATTAATGTTTAGTAATTTACGTTCCAAAGTATTAGATACTTCATTCCAATGACCTAGGATTTGGAAGCAACTTCAAAAACATGCATATCCGAATTGTTCACGTCAATAGTGTATATCCAAGCAACAAAAAATCATACGAGCGAACCTTATATTGTAATAATCGGTGTGCAGATTAATTAGAAGTCAAGAGAATTGCCAAGATTAATCAACCATTAATTGAAATATAATATGGTATGCATCACTTTCTTCTTATCCTAGCTAGTGGTCATGGGAAGAACTCAAGCAAATTAAGGTGGGCGTAGGTTCCAGAAGTCTTGCCGTTGATTAGGACATTTGGAAAGGGAAAGCTGGACAGGTTAATTATGCTTTCTCCATCGTCCGGTTATGCTTTTGTGCTTTATGTTTTTGGTTTTAAGAACATGGATTTGATCCTGGAGACCTAATTTGTAGTTGTTATAGTATGATGGAATTTGAAATGGTACCTTGTTTCATTAAAGAAAAAGAAAAAGAAAAGGTGGTAGAGCAAGTAGCAAGCTACACCAATATGCATATATGCATGGTAGCTAATCAGAGTAAGTACGTACGTGCCCTGCTATATCAATCTTAGCATCGAATTCGTTGTTTTAATGTTTGCAGTATGCTCTACTTGTACTTACCGGAGCATTTGCCTAAAGCATAATTAGCTACAATGAGCTACGCTCATGCTACCGATAGTGGTTCCAAACAACCATCAAGAGTGTGACCTACGGAAACACCACCAGACAGGCTATCGCCTCAGCTCCGGCTCAACCCGGGATCACCGCTGATGCGCCGCCACGTGCTGCACCAATATCACCTTGCTGAGGTATCAGAAGCTGGGAATAGAAGCATATCAGTCCCACATCGAAAACAAGGAAGAGATCAGTCTCTTCCCCACCTATAAAAGGTCCACTCCTCTCTCCTCATTAATTACGCATTTACTACTTACCTAACGTTATTCTGTCAACACAAATACATTGACTGACTTAGGCATCGGAGAAGAGAAGACCGCCAACCGCGGTCTCCCTCTGACTCCCTGTGTATTTTATTTGACAAATAGCGGAAACAACAAGAACATCACAAGTAGCGGTCCGCCCCTCGGACCCACGTTGATCAAGGTTCAGCTACCGCTGAATCTTAGACATTAACACTACTTTTAAGTCAGCTTCCTCTAAACTTCTAAAGTCAGCTTTCTTGATCTTGGATCACCAACGTAGAAATCTTTATAAAGCCACCAGCTAGTTTCACTCCTGCATTTTCTTTTAGGTTTTATACATTATCAATCTTTGGACCACTACAGTCTCTAAATCCCTGACCGAAGCCACAGTCGTCTTGTTGGTTTACTTTTTTCCTGCACGTTCAGTATGTTTAACAGTTTCTGAAGAGATTTATCCAATATTACAAGAAGCTGATTACCGTACTTATGCTTTTCTCTCATATAGAAAACAGTATCTACTTACAACTTATGTCCAACTTGAGATGGGCAAGTTTGTTAAGACCATCAGACTTCAAGTTTCCAACTTTAAGACTGCGTGTTAATTATCAGAGATTCAGAGCACCAACGTGCACTTGCACCAATAGGAAGTGGAATAACATCAAGTGTACTATTTGGTTATTAAGAAAAAAGTTGACTACAAATATGAAAGGTTGAGATCACCTAATAGATGCTGGGTCACTTGCACTGCCTGTACATCGACGAATTTTCAGAACCTGCTGAAGTTTTAGGTAGAGCCGTAGAAGTATATTAGAAGTTGCTTGATGGCAACCTTTTTGCAAGGCCGGATTAGAGATTTTCGGTGCTTGAGGCGAACTAAAAATGTGAGGCTCGTATTTTTTTTATATCAATATGGATGTGTATCTTTTTTGAAATGGCACCTTTTTTTTTTTTTTTGTAGAAGAGATTGTTCATTTACGGGTAGTTCTAGTTGGACATCCAAATTTCATATTTGGACCTCCATCTTTTTTCAATTATCAATAGAGTTTGTCAACTCATATAAAAAAAACAAATAAGGACAAAGAGAGAGGAAAAAAACAAATACTCTTCTTACCTCCCCTATTAATATAACTTTCAATTTTTTTTTGAGAATTTCCTTATATTACATACCTATTTACTTTATAATTTACCTAAACAATTAAGTAAAAATAATTAATTTCTAGGGGAAATGATCATTTACCCAATTTTAGCTTAAAAATTGCCCACTTATCCAAACACTCTAAGAGATTGCCCACTTACCCAAACACTCTAAGAGATTATTTCCTTAATACCCAATTAAGTATTTTTTAATTCATTTTTATTTATTTTTAGGACAATTTTGCCCTCTCCTTTTTTGTCACTTAGAGAAATAAGTCATTGGAGACCTTGCTTGACTCCGGTGGCGGACTCCGGCGACCAGACTGGTGACCGGATTCCGGCGTCTGAATTTATTGCCCCCTAATAATACCCAGTAACCATATTATTGCCCCCCAGTAATCATATTATTGCCCTCCAGTGAATTGCATAAACTCCCAAAACCAAAATGAATACACTACAGGCACAATTGATCAATTTATATGCATATTATTGCCCCCCAATACTCATATTATTGCCTCCCAATAATCATATTATTACCCTCCAATAATCATATTATTGCCCTCAATAATCATATCATTGCCCCCCAATATACCCCAATAAAAGCCAATAAAAGTTTACACTATCTTCATTAGTAATTTGGTTTCCATTTCAAGCATTAGAAGTTTAGAACAATGACTTTGCAAACTCGAATTGGGCATGAAAAACATGAAGCCAGATATTCATACTTGGCCCAAGAAGCCCATTTAACATAACTATTATCCGCATTCGTCTTAAACCCTTAAACCTCAACCAGCTTGCAGCTCTCAATTGAATCATAACCAATTCCAGAGACTTGATTAAGCAATTCAATCCAATATTGAAAAACCCAAATCCTAATTCCCCCAATTTTACCTTAAACCCTTTCAAAATGGCAACCCCGGAACCCAGCAACATCGACGAGGAGCTCTCCGCCGCTTCCACGACCATCTTATTCGACCGGCTCGCCCAACGACTCGTCGTCCGGCCCGTACGTGCTGGCATTCCGCGACGCGAAAACCTGGGCCAACGCCTACAGAGCGTGCTAGTCGAAGATCCTACACCAGTGCAAGACCGGGTCGAGAATCGGGTGCACCCTCGGCGCATCGAGCAAGTGTAAGCCGCCGTGGTGGCGGTTTCTGATTGGGCAGAAAGCGCCGGAGTTGAAGCAGAGGGCGGAGTGCGAGGAGAGAGAGACGGAGGGGTGTTTGGCTACGGCGAAGGAGAAGTGCGTTGGGTTTGCAAGAGACAAGTGCTTGCAGCCGTTTAAGGAGGGTAATACTGTCAATAGATGTTAGATTGGGTAAATGGGAGTAAAAAACTCTTAGTGAAGTAAGTGGGCAATTTTTAGTCTCAAATTGGGTAAGTGGTCACGGCCCCTAACTTCTATACATGGTCCCATCACTTAATAAAAAAGTAAATTCAAAACAATCTGATTTGAAATTTCTTTAAATTAAATTTATTCAATAGTTTGGTATAGTTATTACTGATTAAGATCCAAGGTAAACTCTTTTTAATTAGATTTAATCAATATGTCTTTAAGAACCAAAACTTTTCTAGAACCATCCATATTGCAAAACAAACAGAAAATCTATGATTTGGATTAACAGAAAAATATTTGTAATTGTCTACTTGTTCGGCCCTCCAAGTATCACTTTCTGGAAGGAAATATCAAAATGAGACAGAATCTCTTCCGTCTTCTCTCAAACCCTAGCCGCCATGGCTGGGGTTCTATCAACGGCAGTTGGCGCCAAGACCAAGCAGATGCTCTCTCTCTGCCTCTCGTTGCCTTTTTGCGATTATCCAACGTCGATTCTTTTTGACAAGCTTTCAATCGGTCCTCCTCGCACCAAACAACGGAGTCTCTTTGCTTTCAGAAGCAAGGGACGTAAAGGATCTTGAATGTGTGTATGCCGGCAACCAGTGTGGGAAATCATGGGGAAGTTTTGATAACTTTCGATGTCATGTTGCAGAGAGAGTTTTTTCAGTTAATTGGGGCCGAGTCCGGCCACGCAGAGCACAACTTAAGGCTGCTAACAATTGGAGAGATTGGCCGGTGGTAATCGATACTATGATTTTGATTATGGAGAAACAAAAGGATCAATTAAGGAGGAGGAGAATTCCTGGGCCCAGAACAGAGGAAATCCAGCGCATCGTCGACTTTCTGTGCTCTGATCTACGCCCCGAGCAGTATTCCGGTCTGTGGGTGGTGCATCGGGTGTAGCAACGCAGGAACCAAAGTTTGGTCACCGTCGTTGTGAATGGTGCAGAAGAGAGAAAACCCAATTTGGGTTGGGTCCCCAGATCAGTTTTGTGGCCCAATTCTTAATGGAGGCCCAATTCTGTTGGGCTGACCAAACCTTCTTGGGTGTCCAAACAAAGTTGGGTTCTCCAATTCAATCCTGTTTCAGGACTTCAAGTTTTGGGCTCTGGATCTATGGGGTTTCGAATTTGGGATCGAGGAGGATGGGCCCAACCAAATCTCCTAGCCCTTGCTTGGAAGGCAAGGAGAAAAATTAATTTTTGTTTAAATATGCCTATGTACTATGTTCTAGTTTTTTTCATAGTTATAGGCATGCTTTTGAATAATTGAGCACTGGTTGTCTAATGAATGGTGCTAGCATGCCACGTCCTACACTTGCCCATAGAGATGGCAAGGGAATGTATGTATTCATGCCATTCTGGCTTGAGTTGAATGTGAATGGATTGTTGATTAAAAAAAAAAGAGTATCACTAGGGTTTTAAATATTTCTAGCTCAGTTACAAAATTCTTCGTGGTTGAATTGATAAAGATAAAAAAAATTAACAAATTGTTGAAAATAAAGATTTAATTGTTCAAGGGTGTTTTGGTAAAATTAAGAAGGTGTACTTAGCTTTTTAAGTATTCAAAAAAGTGAAATGGAAGTTTAATAAATATGAGAGGTCAAATATTAAATTTGGAGATCCAATTAGAACCACCCTTTGAACAAAGAAAAATATAGAAATGTTCAATTATATCCAGAAGATGTGTCTGGCCCAAACTCTAGGTTACTTGTCAAAATTGTAATAGGTTTAATATTAGAGATATTTTAGGAGATATCTTCGTAGATATCCAATCATTGTACGATAATGTTTCTATGTACAACTCTAATTCTATGCTTGTATATAAAGAGGCCCCTATTATCAATGAAAGACACAGCAAATTCTCTCCTAAATATCGATTCCCTAAAACACGTTATCAGTACGAAACCCTAACCCTGAAACCCTAATTTCGTAGACTTTAAACCATAGCAACCACCGCCGCACATCTTGAAGCCCCCAATCCCAGGAGCCCAGAACCAGCGGTGAGACCCCCAGATTCGGCCGGAAAAGACCTGAACCGGCCACCGGAAGTCTCTGGACCGCTTGCGTTAGCCTCGCCAGCAGACAGCCCCAGCGCGCCCCCTGCGCCCCTCCAAGACCCCTCACTTGTGCACGCATGTCGACAGATCAAGCATCAGCGTCGCCCCTGCGCGCAGCCCTCGCACACAGCCCCGCTAGCTGTTAATATCTGTCGACAGTCTCGCGCAAGCTCCTGTCGAGCCCTGCCGACACCCCGCGCACGCACCCTTTGACAGCCTCAGCAAGCCCTGTCGACATCTGTCGATAGATCAAGCATCAACGCCGACCCCTGCGCGCAGCCCTTGCACACAGCCTCGCTAGTTGTCGATATTTGTCGACAGTCTCGCGCAATCTCCTGCCAACCCCTGCACACCTGCGCGCGCCCACCCTTTGACAGCCTCCGTAAGCCCCTGCCGACACCTGCCGACGCTCGCGCAAGCCCCTCTCGACATCCCAGCACCAAGCCTCGCCAACCCTCGCAGGCTCCTCAACAGCTTTTCGACAGCCTAGTGCAGCCCTCGAGCTATATAAAAATGAAATGCATAAACCATAGTTGGGGTTACAAAACCAGAGAGTAAAAGTTTGCACATCATCTTACAGTGGCAAAGAGCAAGCTATCCCTATTTCAACACATTTAATTCCTTTCAACTAGAAGCAATGATAAAAATGGCCAACACAAATACTTCAATTATGTATATTAGAGCATGAATTACCCAAATAATTTGGCAGACAATAACAAAAACCAATTTACCAATCTACAGCATTGCATTATAAAAATAAAAACTAATAAACAAGAGCAACTAGAAGCATCAAAACCAATCAACCCGCAATAAAAAAGCACAAACCCTTGCTAAACCCCCTCCCCCAGCAAACAAACATGTCTATAATCATAAGACTATCATTATTAGGTTGTTGTAAAGTTCTATAGTTGCTCAATTGATTCAAATACACCAAATAATTTCAGTTAGAATCTTACAAGGAATGATGGATTCAAAGGGGCTCGAATGATTACTTAACTCATACTTTTCTTCCATGTCTCCATTGCAAATCAAGTGTAAAATTTTCTCCAAAAATGGGTCTAAAGTTGCTTATTCTGCCATAATTGAACTTTAAAACATCACATTAGAGAGATAGAATGACTATAATAGAGAAGTTTTTTATGAAAAAGAAAAGTGGGAATTGAAAAGAGTTTTGAAGTCCTCTGTGTCTGCGCGCGGAAAATAAGAGTTTAGGATTTAGGGATGATTGACTTGCCAAATAGAAAAAAGAAAAAAGAAAAAGAAACATATTTGCAACTTGCAAGGGAGAGTAGTTAGAGTAATTTGTAAAAAAATAAATAAATAAAAGTAATAGAAAAATAGAGGGGGTGTGTGAATAACACTACCCTTCAATTAATTAGAGTAAAACTAAATTATGAGAAAAGTTAAAAATTTATGAAAGCTAATTCTAAGTTAGACAAGTTAATTAAAAAAGTCAAAAACTAAATTAAGTACATCAAAAATAATTATAAAAAAAAAACGAAGACAGCAACTCTCGTCTTCGACTAAAACCCTAAAAGAAGTGCCGACTTCTCCAATCCCCCTCTCGTCCAACGACGCGTGTAACATCCCGTATCTCAATTTACCCGTTTACTAGTCATTTGGACGGTAAACGACAACTACTTTCACTTTTACTGTCGTTTCGGTACATTTAGTGGCCCTAAAATATGACTTTTTGTTCGGGTCAAAATTTGAGAAAATGTTCTTCATGAAAGTTGTAGAGGACGTTAAACCGAGCACGTGCATATGTGGTACATAAAAATCAGAGTTTGTATGCAAAAGTTATAAGGGAAAACGGAAGTTACTGTTCATGGTAAATTAGTATAAATTCGAATTTTTACTGTTGCTAGGTAAGTTTTTCTTTTCTTCTTCTGTCTCCTCCTCCCGTGTTTCCTCTCTCTCTCTCTCTCTCTCTCTCTCTCTCTCTCCTCTGCCACTCCGACCATCTCTCGAGTCCGGCCACCTGGAAGCGAACCGCGACCACCGTTGGCTTCCTCTTCTCCTCCTGGACACGCCTGCGGTGGTAGCTCGCCGAGTCTTGGCCGGAAAACGAAGAACCAAGCCGTGGAAGTTCACTGTAGCAGATTGAGGTCAACGCCGGTTTTTCCCGATTCCGGCCACCACAGACGACAAACCTTAGTCCATTGGAAGCGCCTTGAGACATAGATAATGCTCCCCAAGTATTTTGCAGGGATTTGAAGAGTGGAGGAAGAATCAAAGGTTTGAAATTTTGGGTACTATTCACGAATCGGGTTCAAGCTTTTCCTTAATTGTTGAGGTACTTCTAGTAGTTTTCTGGAATTGTTATAGTTGAGAAAGTTGTTCATATGGTTGAGACGAAGCTGCTGCCAAAATATGGTGGCCATTGGAGCTGGTGGCGGTGGCGGCGCACTGTGGGCGGCGGCTGCGGTGCGTAGGGCAGCTTTTTAATTTTCGATTTTTAGCTAGTTAAATCCTATATTTGTTGTAGAGGTTGAATATGTGATTTTGGTGAATTTTGGAGAAGTTTGACATTGGAATACTGTAATTGATGGATTGATATTCGGAAATTTTGGTGAATTTTGGCGGTTGTGAATTTTCGAAGTTTGGAGTTTCGAATGTCGATTTGTGGGAATCCGACTATGGAATACTGTAATTGATGGATTGATATTAGTGGTGAAGTTTGGGTTGAATTCAAGAAGTATTAGCGATGTTGGTTTACGTGGGGTTTCAGATTTCGGTTTAGAATCGTATTTAAGTGTCGAATTATTGTTTACGGAATATAATTTTGTACAGGGCGAGGTACCGACCCATCGCTCGACGATGATCCTTATGCTTGGGAACCACGTTAGCCGTATACTGTGAGTGGACGTTTGATTTTAAATAATGCATGCAATTATTTTTTGAATTAAGAATTTATTTAAATTATCTTTTTAAATTATTGAGCATATTATCCGAGTTTTTAAATATTGAATTATTTGTTCAATTGGACTTTCGGATTAGAAATTGTTATGCTTGATTTTAAACTCATGATTTAGAATGATTTTCGACGAATTATTTTCCAAGGTGATTTCCGGAGTTAAAAATTGTTTTCATTCGTCGATTTTGAGTTTCCCAAAGGATCTTCGAAAATGGGATTTTTGTTGGGATTCATGGATTTATTTAATCTCGCATATTGGTTTATGAATTCGAGAATATTTTGGCGTGTGGGGCCACGTCGTTGGAATATGTATTTTTCTCTTGAGATGTTATTAATTCCTGGGATTAATAAAGTGTTCGTTTGTACGATTTCGTGGTTCGAGGGTGGAGTGGAATTATTTTCGGACGAATAATTATTCGAAGTGCACGTTTTAGGGGGTTCACAAAGGTTGAATTTTTATACGTTGGGATTCTCCGAAATCTTCCTTCACGAAAGTTGTAGAGCGTGTCGATACGATATCGTGGACATGCGGAATGCGGAAATCAGAGTTCGTATGAGAAAGTTATGATCGATTGAAAAGTTGGGAAATTTCTATAAATATAAGAAAATTCTGGATTTTTTCATAAATCCCAAATTTCTCCCTTTTTGCGTTTTGGCCCCAGCTTTCTCTGCGTTCTCTCTCCTCAGACCCGGCGGGTTGCTCTCGACCCGACCCGGATCCATTTTCGTTTTCCGGTGACGTACGACGGCAGACCCGGCCCAGATCGACTCGCCCAGCCCTCATTCGTCGACCTCTGGTGTCAGTTGCACCGGTGGAGCAACCCAGGAGGAGATCGGAGATGTGAACAGTGACGGCGGGCCGACCCGGTTGGATTTCCTAATTTCCGGCGACTCCTTGGCCGATCCTTCCCGGTTTCGGAATGTCCTCCTCCTCTTGATCATCCTCATACCCGCCTTGCATCACGATTTTACCTGTGGAGCGAAAGATCAAGGTTTAAGCTTTCGACGGTTCTGGTTGGATCTGGAATCTGATCAGAGGGCTGAGATTAATCCAACTTCCAGGCTTGATCTAGGCCGATCCAGACTTAGCTCTAGGTATGAAAGTTGCTCATCTCTTCATTTTGAACAAGTTTGTAGTTGGTCACTTTGCCATCGGAGGTGGTTGGCCGGCGTTGACCGTCGTTGACCCGCCGCCTTTGACCGGGCGTTGACCGCCCACTGCCGACGGCGCGTGGTGGCGCGTCCAGCTTCCTTTTTGTGTTCTGTTTTCAGTTTATTCATCTACGCATTGATACGGTCGTTTTGATATATTATAAGGTTATTTTGGAGAAAGTTGATGCATGCTAGGGTTTCGGTTTTACACATTATCTTCGGTTTGCAATCCGCGAGGATCCGACCGTTAGATCTTCGTATAATTTTGATAGGATGATGCCAAGGGCGATCTGTGGGAATCCAACCGTTGGATTGTAGTTTAAGTGTGTTTTATGAATCGGTTACTAAGTTAAGGTCGTATTTGTTTAGGTGATTGACGATTTGAGGTGGCGGACGATTGTGAATTGTATTTTGAGCTGTTAAGAAGACGCAGCTGGATTTGAGGTGAGTAAATCTCACGGTGTTTCGGTCGATAAATTAGTTATGTTTAATTTAGTAGATTTAATTGTTAGTATGTAAAATCATATTTATCAAAATAAATTATTTATTTTAAAATATATGAACTTGATCGACAACGGTTCATGGGTAAGTTAAAACAATGTTTTGATATAAAATGATTTTCGAGAGGAATAATTTATAAAACTATAGTTGGTATTAGTGGTCATTCCTGCGTGAATGACTACGTATATATATATTTACGTGGAATATAAATATTGGATGGTGTGACAATGGTGAAATTGTGTTTGAGAGTGTGATTAATTATATTGTAATACCAAAGTGGCGATTATTTATATTGCAGTACCAAAGTGGTGACCAAAGTGGTGATAGTTTATACAGTAGTACCAAAGTGGTGACCAAAGTGGCGATGATTGATGTAATTGTCTGAGTGTAGTGGTATACAATTCATCATGTGAGTGATTGATGTAATTGTATTAAATGAGTATTTGGAGTTGATGGGTGATCATCTACTTTAGTCAAAGTCAATAAGTCGATGGGTGAACATCGACTATCGACTTTAGTTTGGTGTTGATGGGTGATCATCGACTCTAGTGTGAGTTGATGACCTGTGTGGTGATCTGTGTGATGACCTGTGTGGTGACCTGTTTGGTGTTCTGTGTGATGACCTGTGTGGTGACCTGTGTGGTGTTCTGCGTGATGACCTGTGTGGGTGAGATGAGCTGTGTGGTGGTTGGCGTTATTAATGGATGTTTTTAGTAAATGTTTCTATTATTTCTATTATTGTATTGTTTGTTTTCTTGTTAATTCCCTGAACTAAATCTTATGCAGGGATTACTATGATTTTATTGGTTGTTTTTATGTAATCTCCTGAACTAAGTTATATGAAGGGATTACCGCTTTTTGTATTCGTTGTTTTAATGTAAATTCCTGAACTAAACTCTATGCAGGGATTTATATGATTTCTATTGTTTGTTTTTAATGTGATCTCCTGAACTAAGTTTCTATGCAGGGATTACTGATTTTACTTATTTCAATTGTAAGTGCGGTTGTGTGTTGAGACTTGTAGTGAGTTGTGAATGAGTTGTGAGGTCATCATTTTGACAAATGCTTTATGTTGAGGGGAAGTGAATGTGATTTTTCGTTGAGCATGATATGATATGATATGAACTTGATGTTTGGTTGTATTTTATGGAATTATATATTGTTGCTTTAATTCATCTCACGAATTGAGAAATTATAAGCATGCATGACGTGAGTCACTTTATTTGAGTTTACTCATACGGGCTGAAAAGCTTACCGGGTTTGTTTTGTTCAATCTCGGTGCACTATTCTATGGTGTAGGGTTTATTGTGCAGGTTAGAATGTCGGGTGATCGTTATCGAAGCTGAGGTGGACTTTCCGTCAGGTGGGTGTAGAAGGGCGCTTATACTTGTAGTCTTCCGCTGTGTAGTGAGTTGGTGAGAGTGGTTACAAATTGAATTGATTCTCAGTTTAATTTGTAAACTATTGTAATGTAATATGTGACTCTAAAGAACGAGTCGGTATTGACATTGTGAGTTCAGTTTGTTTTTTGCTTAGTTTTTTTTTTTGAAAAATTTTCTAAGAGTCTTCTTGTGATTGTTTTGTACTCGCGTTTCGGATTTGAATTCCTTTATTCTAAATTCAGGGCGTGACATGAGATATTGGGGAAGCCTTACAAATTTTCGGTTTTCATATGATTTTAACCCACCATACCTGGGTCGTATTATTTTATTGCTAGCTAGCCTATTAGTACTCCTCCCCGCTTACTATGTGTTTGGGGGTGAGTTGAGCAGAGCATGGGATGCTCAAGAGAGTGGGACACTCCGACCCGAGCTTGGGAGGCTCCCTTACTCGTATGATGATGACTTCTTCCCCATACTCTGTTGTTACTTGACTAGCGGGGCTAGTTCGATTTCTCTTAACCAGCGAGGCTGGTATGTTTTCACAAGATTTTGAGTTTAAAGAAATATATTTTATAAACGTTGCATGCATCGAGGTTTTTGACTACATCAAATTTTGGGAAAGTATTAAAGCTTTGCTTTATTTAAATTGTCTTGTTTATTTATTTTTGTCCACCCACGCTAACGTTTTTATGTACTTTCCCCCTGGGCCCTTCAGTTTCTTTTGCCCAGTGTGCAGGTTAGATTAGTTGAGGTCGGGCGTACATGGAATCGAGGCATAGTCATCAGCATAGCTTCCGCGTTTTCATTTTTTTTATGTTTTCCTTGTTTACCTTGGTTTAGAATTGCTCTGATAACCTATGGGATTCATGGTGTTGAGTTGAGACTTGTATTTGTGAAATTAGAGATGATATAATTTTGGGAGCAGGGTGGCTCTAGGGATATAAGATTGGTTTGTTAGAAGTGTGAATGTGTTTCTACAAGTTTTGGGTAGTCCATTTTTAGGGGTGACTCTGCTGAATTTTCGGTAGAGTTATTCCTAAGGTGGGCCCCACAGGGCCACCTCGGATTTCAGGGTGAAATTTGGGGCGGGTCCTGTCAACGCGCCTGTGTCTCCCTGATGTTGTGCGACTGCTGCCAGACGGGTGATGCAATGGTTCCAAAGCATTCTCTTGGGACGGCAGTACTCGAGGTTTTGGTAGAAGGTTTGGCGGTTTCCGACGGAACAGATGTGTTGTATGGTGATCAGCTTTGATCGGTCTCTGGGGTGTTGGAAGGGGTTGGATCTCGGCCCTTTTGCTTCCAAGATGAGGCGTTGGCTTCTGGTGGATGTT
Organism: Rosa rugosa; assembly: GCF_958449725.1. Lineage (NCBI taxonomy): Eukaryota > Viridiplantae > Streptophyta > Magnoliopsida > Rosales > Rosaceae > Rosa > Rosa rugosa. Next base: position 22,565,340 of record NC_084826.1, read on the forward strand.
TCGGTCGGGTATTCAGGTGAACCCAAGCTAGTGTGCTTCGGGTTTGCTTGGCTTTCCGGTTTTTGGGCTCCTTGATGGTCGGAATTGCTTCGTTGACGGCACTGGAGATCTATGGCGGAGTTGGATCGGCGGCGACTCTGAGTCAAGGTCGGATTGCTGTCCTGGTATGGTTGGGCCGAGGCTTGGCTTGGGCCGACCTGATGGATTTGGAGTGGGCCCTCCTCTTAATCAACTCAAGTTAGGTAATAGTCTTCAACTGCAAATGCTTTTGTTACCGAAAATTACATTTTTTTCTCTCTATATAAATATTTTCCTTTCGGTTTCTTTGCACAGGCTCTAAAGATGTCCTCAATCCACCACAACAACCACCATCACATATGTGAGGACAAAGACATAGGTCGTTGTGGTTGTACTGCTGCATGCTTGTCCCATTTTGTTGTGTTATTTTCTCTCGATTGGCCTCAGGTTGTTTTGCTGCCCTCTGGTTTGAAGGAAGAAGGGGCTTTGTTCATGCTTTTTGTTTAGGGGATTGGAATCCAACCTCATTTTTCTTCCTTCTTCTTTTGACTTAAAAAATTATCTTTCTTTAAGGATGTCAAGTCATGACATCCTTGACAAAATGAGTATCAAGTTTTATAGTATATGATACATCATACATCCAGAATGAATGGTTGTAGAAAATATATGATGTTGGATTGTTGGGAAAATATATGATGTTGGTCAAGAACATAATATGCAACCAGAGCTGTCAAAAGTGGCGGTTGATCAAAAACTAGCACTCTAGCACCAAAAACTCAATCAGGCATGCATCCAGACCATCTATAATTATTCAACATGAATGTGTATCAACATAATAGTACAACTCGTAAAGTCAAATCCTCTAATAACACATATACTTTCCTTTTACTATGCTGCTATATGTGTAAGAGAGATAAGAAAATAGAAGATACAAGAGCATTGGTTACCAAACAAGAACATCAAAAAAGAAAAAAGACATACATCACAGATATTGCTCAACAGTTTATTGGAAAGAAAAATCTCAACACTAAAATCTAAGAAAGAAAATGAAACATAAATGTGCCAGACATTAACCCGTAACAAATTTATTGACGAATTGATGACTGTAGATCCATTCTAGGTTGTACTCTTCTTTGACCACCCATATCACTTCGTCTTAAAGGCGCCTCCAATCCAACTCTGAAGGATGGCGGATTAAGAGCTACAGCCCAACCATGAAGTTCATTTTGATCAAGTAGCAATACCTCGTTCAATTCGTTTGATCGTTGCCTCCATATTCTTTCCCCTTACCAACATAACCTTCACGTCCCTTGCTTGCTGTGCTTGCAGTATTTTCTTGGAGAGAATCATCCAATGCAACGAGTATAGCTGTTGTGATGCGCCTTCAAAACCAGCCCTCTGACAACCTTCACAAATCACACCAGACGTTGCCCCAACATTTATTTGAGAAGATAGGTCTCAGCAATGTGCCTTTTGGAGCCAATTCAGGTTCATATCATCTTTCACAACCTTCATGTGCATGTTCTTAAGAAAGGGTAAAAAGGGTTCCCATAAAATTTCAGTCTCTTCATCACATGTCACTTCCTTCAACTGTTCAAGATCCAAAACTGAAGAAGGCAACTCATTCAATCTCGAGCACTGTCTCATGTTGAGCCTTTCTAAATTGCACAATTCTCCAATGTCTTCAGGCAATTCCTTAATGCTAAAGCAATCAGATATGTCAAGCAAATTTAACTTCTTGAGGTTCCTAATCGAGCCGGGTAACTCTGACAAGTCTGTACAACACCTGAGCCTCAACAGCTCTAAATTTACTAGATTTCCAATGTCTTCAGGTAAGGCAGAGAGTTTATGAGAATTGGTGACACTGAGTTTCTTCAATTGAATAAGGTCACACAATTGGGGAGGCAACTCCACCAAATCATTGCAGTAATCAATATTCATTTCAACAAGATTTGGAAACGCCTCTGATATATGGATGGAACCATTACCAAAACCTTGGCCGATGCTACACATGAATAGAGAAATCTTTTTCAAACTTTTCAACTGTATAGGATACCTGCTTATGGAAGGAATTGAAATTCGTTCTAATCTGATTCTCTTCAGATTCGGTTTTGAATCAACTAGTTGAAAGTTATTCAACTCAGCAGGACTGATACCGTAACTTGTGAGTACTAGAGTCTTCAATTTATTCATTTTCTCCACAAACTCAGGTAAGGCATAATACTTGGTCTGAAAGTTCAAAATCAAAACCTCTGCTTCTGGTAGTTGCAAGTTTTGCCATTTAGATGAGAACTCTTCATCTGCATATATTATGTTATATGATGTCAGCTGGGAGAGAAATTATATGTGCGATGTACTATTGAGATCTTAGTGTGTATGAGCCTATTTGCATGTGCATATGTGTTCATGTGAATTATTTGCTAAAGAAGAGATGTAACAACCTGTTGAGATCGATACAAGGCGAGCAATGAGCGATTGATACTTTTGTTCTTTCCACCACATCGGAAGGTTGTCTCCACATATGTCAATCATAAGCCTCATTCTAAGTTGTAGTGGTTCCTGACTCAACTGCTGGATAGCCAACTCCCTAAGCATGTCATGCTGTGTAACGAAGTGTTCAGTGTAATAGCCATCACTATCCTTGTTGTCCTTCCTGGTTATAATCAAAACCGATTTGCTTAAGAATTTCTTCAACATACATATTTCAGTAGAGAATTATGAGAAGCAGATAGCCATTGACATAAAGGATAACCTGGAGTGACAAGAACAGACAAGTAAAACCAAATCCTGCATACCTTGTGACTACCAGATTAGCCAAACTTCGAGAGGCAAGTTCATAGAGGTTCGCAATGGACGAAATGTCTTCATGTATGCCATATAACTCTGCCCACATATCAATCAGGACAGTGGTAGGGATTCTTTGATCTTCAGGAAATAAACCAAGGTCTATAAAGCATTCCCTCATAAGAGGCTTCTCTGCATACAAAACATCTAAACTACTTTGGAGGCAATCAAGCAAATCATGTTCAGAGTCAAGAACAGAAGAACCTCTAGACCATTCCATTACTCTTTTTTGCCAAATCTCTATTGGCTGCCCGCAAAGTGATCTTCCAACAACTGTAATTGCAAGTGGAAATCCCATACAACGTTCTACTATCTGCGAAGCAAAAATCATCTTGTCAATTACTGTTTCAGGTAATCATTATTTACTCCATATGTGCATGAATGCTTTGCATAGACAGTGCATGTAGAATCTCTTCATCCTTTCCTGCACTAATAAGCATATATATATATTTTGCATTGCAGACTAATATCACCTTTGTTGGAAGATCTTCTGAAATGTAAGAGCTCCTGTCTCCTAAGGATGCTGCATGGTGAAAAAGTGCCATTGCATCTTTGTGGTTCAAACATTCTAGATAATATGGAGAACCAAATCTTGGAAAAGCAGACCTTGATGTCACCAAGATCTTGTAATTTGTCAATTTTAATTCATCGAACTTCTCAAGAATGAATTCTGATCCAGCCCAAACATCATCCAGGATCAACAACATAGGATTTTGTCCTGTTTGCTTCAGAAATTGCTGCAGCCAGCTAACTGCAGTTACTTCACTTTGGAAATCGGGGACCTGGGCACCCGTTCGATGATATAGCTCTTTTACAATTAGGTATAAGTTGGGCTTCTTTGAAACAGTAACAAAGAAGACATTGCTCTTGAATTTATCTATGCAAATAAAAGAGAAGAAAGTAGTTACTAGGAGGTACTTTAAAGTTGTCTGCAGTTGTGAAAAGAATAAAACATACCCGTATGCATGCAGATGGTGAGGTCATAAAAATGAATTGCTTAACTCAACTGGAGGCTTAACATATTGAAACAGTAAGAAATGAGTGAAGCCATTTGCTTATGAAGGCATGTCCAAGTCATGAAGTTATGAAATATTTGATTATTTTCCACAGAAATAAATCCTATACAAAGGAGAGTGAGACTTGGCCTATTTGTAATCAGTGTGCCTTTGCCATATTGAATAAACAGCTTGACAGTAATTTTCATTAAATATTTCTAGCTAGCTACAGCTACAGCTGGATTAGACTTGGATATAGCATTCTTCAATTAGGGAATCAAAGCTTCCCAGTTTAAAGCAAGCAAGAAAAGATAATAACATCATTTATATGCAATACCTTTGACCTCTGCATCTTGGCACAACTTTGTTGCCAGTGTAGTTTTTCCACATCCTCCTGGAGCAGTAATTATCACCATCGAAACTCCGTCAGTAAAGAGCTTCATCTTCAATTCCCTCAAAGGCAAATCCAATCCAACCGTAATTGTTGGAGGTTCAGGCACAGCACACCACCCTTCAATTTTTTCGGACTGATTGTTCTGTATCACACAATTCCCTTCAATTCTGTGCACCACATTTTCAATGTTCCTCACCGAAACCAATGCCTTCTTCACATCCCTTATGCCCTGCACTTTCAATATCTCCAACAGCCTCTGAAGTGACTTGCTCAATTCAACAAGTCTGCTGCCATACTTATACTTCTTGAATCTGCTCGCTTCCGAACACTTGCGAATAAGCTCCACTCCTTCCTCCATTTCCACTCTAAGATTCTCTAGTTCCTCCTCTGGACCGTCCATTTCCTTCTCACACTGTGCCATCTCCTTGATCAGGGGCTGCAAAGAGTCCAGAGTGGACGTGATATCCCCGAGTTGGGGTTTGAACATCAGTATCTGGTCCTTCACTTGCTTAACAGAATCATACAGCGCCCAAAATGTCACCGCTAAACCAGCTCCGCAGATTATCACCACTGTCATCATACAACACCACCCAATAGACACCAAAATCAAAAAAACTTCAAAATTACCAAGAAAAAAGCAAACACTACGATTACCAAAAGTATAAGAAACCAGACAATGCAAAAACTCAAAGTTTGCTCTTACTTGCTGAGATCGATAATGCGAGATCAAAGTAGACGTGAATATAAGGATTGTTTCTTGCACTATATGAGCAAAGAGAGTTGTTGTTTTGAAATCTCCAACTGTGCACGTATTAGCATTCTTATAGTTGCTGCGAGAGGAGCGCGTAATGATGTGTTATTACTTCCCCAAGCTCCTTGAACATGCCACGAAAATTAGCAAAGGTTGCGTCGAGAATTGGGACCTTATAGGCGCGTTTATTTGGCCCAATAATCATCTTCAACGATAGTGGCCACGTGCAACCAGCCCGTATTGTATATGGATTCTTTATTCCTAATCCTAATTCTGTGGTACGAAAATTGACAGAAAATGATCTGGCCCAAAAATAGGAAAAAGAAACGATAATTCTGGGTCTATGGGATAATATAGTAATTTTTTTATTTAATTATTTATTTAAGTTGCGAAGTTCACAATGATATTTGCCGCTTCAATAGAATAATAGAGTGGTGAATCATCTGGATTAGATGAATAATAGAGTGGTGAATCATCTGGATTAGATGGACGGCAATGTTTTCTATGAATCCGCTTATCCTCCGAATAAATTAAAAGTCTATTTTGATATGAGACGGGCAATTTCGACAACTGTTTTCACCCTTGGCTTAAATTTGGAAGTTTCGCGCATGAATCTTCATTCTTTGCAAAAAGAATTTATTACCAAAGTGTTAATGTATTATAATTAAATTGACCAAATATTAAAGAAATAGAAGTTGATATTGAATTTTTTTTTTCAAAGCACCTTTACGGTGCGAGAAAGACTCTTTTTTTTTTTAAATAAAAATTGAAATTCATTAGATCAACAGCTAAAAAGTTATAGTCTACAAAGCTTACATAAGAAAGCCAAAGCAACAGACTGCCCTATCTAAGTTATAACAAACTATTACAATCTCTGGGACGCTCACTGTTTAGCAAGCCTATACAAGAATGATCAAACCTTGCCTTCTATGGAAAAGAAATCATTCAACTAGTCCTCGCTTGCTAGGCACGCAATTGTGGTACAAACAATAAACTAAACATCATACAAGACTTATAGAAGCTTCACCAAACTCACACAGGCTTGAAAGAAAACCCTCATCACTAAGACATAGGGCCCATTAGCCCAAGGTTCAGCCCAAGCCCAAACCCGAGCAATAGCCCTAGCCCGCACTAGCCAACCTGTTGCTGTAATTGACCTTCCGTCCGACGGCCGACCGGTCCACCGCAACATCAGAAGATACATAGCAATAGCCGACTATAGAAGAGAAAAGAAGATAAATCGATAAACAGCCGGGGATTGTTGTGTATCGATTTTACCTTCTTCTCTACTCTACCAATCCTCAAAAGAACAACAACCCAAAAACAAAAACAAACAGAGAGAAATACAGAAAGAGAGACCTGAAGCCCTCTTTTTTGGACATCACAATCTTCTTCATTATCAAAGGTATTGGCTTGATTTCTTCAAAATCAGTGTAAAAATTCATATGTGGCTGATTTATCGTTTGGGCTGTGCGATTGCTTTCCTCAGAGGTGAAGACCTTGCTTACCCGAAATACGATTTCGATGATTCGGTTAAGGATCCGAGTTATAACACTCTTGAAGAGTAACGCCAAGGCGCGATGAGTGATGTTGGGTATCTTCTATTTTATGGGTTCTCTAATTTATCACTCCAAAGATAATAATGTACGATTTAAGAGTTGGAATTTAAATGGGTTTGGCTGCATTTGCAGTATTTTGAAGGCTATTGAGATCTGTGGCTTGCACTTTTTCATTGATATTGATGTAAAGGTTTGTAATTTCTTGCAGAAAATCACAGACCCATGTTTAGTTTTTTACTGTGAATTTTAACTGATGGCCGATTGTGATCCCGGAGTAAAGTTTTGTGGTAAATACTCTCTCTTTGGCTATTGATTTATGTAGAATTGAAATAGAGAAAGACCTGCAAATGCAGCCAAACCCATTTAAATTCCAACTCTTAAATCAGCAGCTCGCTTACAGTAATCCCTTACAACAGCTGGCTTCCTATGCAGCTGGCCGGAATCAAGGAGAGCAGCCTCAAAATCCGACCGCCAACAGCACTCAAAGTCCTCCGAGATCTGGTCCACCCACAGCCGAAGACCGTCGCCAAAAACCCAACCACGAACGCCGACTCCTTCGCCCACCGAAACGCGAGCTACCAGAAGCCAACAGCGAGGCCTACTCTACTCGAGGTGGAGAGAGACTTCCGCCATTGCTAATCTCGAACTCTAGGTTTCGATTTTTGTACACGAGGAAGACTTTATTATTTACTTTTGATTAGGAAAATAATGCCGTATGACAATCCACTAATCTGTGGTTTTATTCTCCCAATTGAAGTCAATTTCTATTTGAGTTGTAGGCCGTGTCTCACTTTCTCTTATGGCTCATCTCAGTGGTTTTTAATAAGATAGTGGTTTTTATAACTTTGTTTATTCTTGTCTAGTTGTAGGGTTCTTCAAATCTACACACTTATGGAGTTACGGTTATTCGCAAAAAATAATATTAGGACCAACTAGGACAAAAATAAAGTATTGAGTCGAATTCTTCTTTTGCGTCAAAGTAATAACTATGAATATTTATTGACTCTTGATAGAGGGTAGAAGAATGGAACTTACTAGGTAACATACAATGCGTTACTACAGATGTATGATCATCACAATTCAACTAGGTTATTCTATTCGACCTCTTTTAAAAATTAAGAACTTCGGCTGTTTGGCTCCAATTTTGTTGCAGCTGGTCAACAGTCTCTTTTCTGCGCGGGCGTGCCAGCACCGTTCGGGTGCGGTCGTCGGGGGTGTCCCTTGATCTGACTTCTTTCAAGCAATTGTGGACGAGGAGAGCACCAACCTCGTCGTGGGATTCTTTGTGCCTCGTGGCGAGGACTTTTGCTGAGCTTCTTGAAAATCACAATCGATACTCGATGTTGTAGATCGAGCAGAGCAAGAACCACTGGGAAGTGAGGAGAACTTGCTAAAGCGTGACTTTAGCTTGGCTGGGTTGCTAGGGCGTTACCCTTGCTTGGCTGGTTCTGTAACCGTTGTGGTCGCGGCACTACCGTCGGCTCCCGAGGAGACTAGGACCGAAACACGTTGACAGAGGGTTTGGTGACACTGAAAGTCGACTTCTGAGAAGACTAGGACTAGGAGTGTGATCACCGGTAAGAGAAAGAGAAGGAGATGAGTTGCTCTTAGAGAGGTTTGCTCTAGAGAGAACTTAGATCATCTTAGAGATGTTGTTGTTGAATGTGAATGTGTGTTTTAGAATGAGAGGAGAAGGTGTTTATATAGGGAAGAAAAAGAAGAGTGAAATGATGAGTGGAAGAAAAATAATGAAAGTGGAGTATGAAAGTGATTTGTAAAATATGGAAAAGATAGAGAAATGATGAAATGAAAGCAAGGCATGAAGGTGCAAAAACATGGAAGTGATGATGATCTATTAAAGAGATTGTAGTAGGAAAATATATCCAAGGAAAAAAAGAAAAGCATCTAGCTTTCTTCATGTGGGTAGGAAACATGAACATGTGAATATTGAGCTGGTTTTAGGTCAGTTTCTGCCCCTTTATTCCTTCAATTATTTCTCCAACAAGCCGTCAGAATGAGTCTTTGACGTATTTATAAAAAATGTTCCACTATGAGTGTAGATCATCCTGACAAATTTTCAGAGCTTTATTCCATGCGGTTGGGCTGGAAATGCTGCTGGACCTCTTACAGGTCCAGTTTTCCAGTTTTGCTTCTGTAGAAAATTGGAATGATTGTTTGAAGGCCTTCCACTCAAATAAATCTCTAGCACTCTTCATAAGAAATTATCCTTGGGCTGTCTAGAATGGATCTGCAGAGTTTCAGCTCATTTCAAGTTCATTTGGTCAGTCTGCCGCCCCTCCTTCCTTGTTTAGCTCGGTTTCTCCTAGCCGAAGTATGAAAATGTGCTAAAGTTGACTTTTCATGCTTCCATGCTTCCATAGTAGGCTTTATTTAGCCTCTAAATATATATTTCGAGCTTGTCGACAATATATAGCTTGAGCCACTGACATTGGCTCAATTTCTCCAACACATGCCTTGTCAGGCCAAAATGTTCATTTTGGATCCAAACATCGGCCTCATTTGGTTTGCAGAATTGATGGCTTAGATCCTTTCTTATGTATGGTATGCACAATAAGGAACAACTTTCTTTTAAGAAGGGAAAATATGGGGGAAAGTGAATATTCTCATCCTCCAAATGATTCATTTTTCCTTCCACTTTCTCTACATAAATTGTGCATTAATCACATTATGTAAAATACATTTATATCCTTGTTAAAAATTAATATTGACAATTTTATTTAAATAATTTACGAGATTTCTATTACTATATATTTTAATATATGAGGATATAAATAGAAAATTAGTATGATTAAACTGTAAGTGAAATACAAAGGAGGAGGCCTCCGGGGAATTCAGAGCAACTTCGTGAGGCGAAACCTAGGGTTTCGTGTATTGGCATCGGCGAACTCACAATCCCCAAACCAGGCAGTGACGAAACAGCGTCTGCGAAGGTACAGAGAGGCGATGCAGTCTTCTTGGTTCATCGACAGCTTTGTTTCGCGAGAAAGGTTGAGGCGATAAGGGCTCCGATTCGCGGTGGTTTCGGCTGAGGCAGCTGAGGGTACAGGCCGGGGTGCGGAGGGGTCCTCTTCACGCTGGGTAATAACAGTAACTCTTCACCACAACAAAGTCACCATCTCACATGCATTAAGAATGCAGAAAATGACACCATGTCAGAAGCCCAAGAGCACACCACCAAGAGACAATGTGTGCTCTGTTCTCAAAGTATATCAGACAAGTCCATGGAACCACATTACAGAGCAAGACCAATCATAACCACATCCTTAATTGTACATCAGTAGAGCAAGAACAATCCTAACGTACCACATCCTCAATTGTACATCAGGAGCTTCACATGTGATTATTTGTCTCTTAGTTTCTACTATATATTGTTGTATAAATAGTTATCTACTATACAAAGCAATTCAAGGAAATACAAACACGTTTTCAGCCTTTATCTTTTTCAAAGCTCTTTAATTCTCTTTATGGTATCAAAGCTTCAGCTGAAAGGCATCTGATCCATCTCTCTCAATCCAACTCTTTTTTCTCTCCCTTTAATCCAATTTCAATGGCTCCTATCAATGCACCTACCTCTCCAAATCCTCCTCTTCCCACCCAACTCATTCTCTCACCAGAAATTGCTTCCCAACTTCTCTCTACCTCCTCCACACCCAATCATGTCAGTAACTTCATCCCACTCAAGCTCACTAAAGAAAGCTATCTTCTTTGGAAGGATATCACTACCATTGTGCTCCAGAACTACGAGATGTACGACATGGTGGATGGATCTGAACCCTGCCCACCCCAGTTCATCAACAACAATCTCAATCCAACCTACACTAAATGGGTCAAGAAAGATCATACCTGTTGAATTTGGGTGATTGCCTCTCTCTCTAAGTCTGTCCTCCCTTTCACAGTCGGCTCTCCCTCAGCAAGCTCTCTTTGGCTCACTCTTGAGCGCCGACTTGCTGCCTTGACTAGATCCCATGTTCTCCAATTGAAGCGACGTAGCCTCTCCATCACCGACTATCTGCAGCAAATCAAGACGGTTGCTGACACTCTTGCCGCCGCTGGAGCATCTCTTGATCACAGCGACCTTATCGCCCACACTCTTCACAGTCTCACTGATACTATGAGGCCTTCACTACCTCTATTCGCGTGCGCTCTGATCCTGTGACAGCGGATGAGCTCCATGGCGTACTTTTAAGTCAGGAAATTGAAATTGAACATCGGGCCAACCCCACCTCACTTTTCCAACCCAACAACACCAACTCTCAACCCTTTACAACCTCTACGTCATCAAGGCCCAGAAACACAAACCGTAAATCAAAACTCTCGTTCCACCAGCTACAGAACTTGCTACCCCAACAATGCTCTTCGCTTCACCAACCTCCAGAATCGTCCACAAAATCAAGCCCCTCTACTTCCCACTCCTCCAAATCCCCTCCCACCTTATCCTGAGCACCAATTTGGTCCTCCTCTCAACTCTCGCCCTAATCTCCGTCCTCCTCATTGCTAGCTCTGTGGTCTCAACAACCATCGTGCCCTGAAATGCTTCGACCGCTACAACCACGCCTACCAAGGCCGTCTCCCACCACCCCGACTTGCTGCAATGCTGGCACTCACCTACGGAGCACAACCTCCACGTTCTAGTGCTATGCCTATGACCTCCTACACTCCTGAAGATCAGCTTGATGCATCAAGCTCTATGTGGTATCTTGATAGTGGTGCCACCAACCATGTCAATGCGGATCTTAACAATCTCAGCATCCACACTCCATATAATGGACCCGACACAATGACCATCGATAATGGTGAAGGTTTGAACATTCAAAACACTGGCTCTACTCTTGCTAAACTCCCTTTCTCCAACTCTTCACGGCAAGAAGAGAGAAGAAAAAAGTTTTGGCTTCTAATTCAGGGTTAGGGCTCGTGCTGATAACGTGTTTTAGGATATGAGATTCAAGAGAGATTGAGGAGAGAATTGTTGTATATTCATTGATAATAGGAGCCCTATATATAGGGATTACAAAGTACATAATCTTGAAATAGAAAGATTCATATTCTAACTCGGAGTAAGAAATCTCTCCTATTACAACTATAGAACTAATCCTAGTTTGACAAGGCACAATAAATGTCAACATTCTTCAACAATTAATATTTTATGGGCTAACTACTGTTTAGTCGCTGAAGTACCGCTCATTCCTGGTTTCAGTCCCTGCCTTTCTGATTTAATCCCAAAAGTCCCTGAACTCACAATTTTCAGTCCAATTGGTCCATCTCCTCCATTTCCTCCGGTTGTTTGATGACGTGTCAGTCACTCTTTGCCAGCTCAGCGCCACGTAAGGCATCCATTATGTAAAGTGACGAGACCCCTGCTTCAGTTTTTTCCAAAATTTCCTCCGTCTTCTTTCTTATCTTCTTTCTCCACTGCTCTCTTTCTTCCTCTTCTCCACTCCCATGCCTGCCCATCGACTCCTGCAGTTCACCATTTCTATAATAACACAAATCAAATCCATTTTCCATAGCAAAAACTACAAAGAAACAGAACTTCAATCTAATTATCAACGAAGAGTTCAATCTTAATAGCATATGCAGAGGGACCTTGTCCAATTCCAAACCCCACCACCACCACTAGACCAAGACCAAGAAGGTCCGATCAAAACCACATCCAGACAGAATTCCAGTTCCCGGAAGAAAAAAAGAGCCGCCGGATTAAGAATCGGTTACGCTAGAGATGCCAACGCTCACTCTCTCTCTTTCGACGCCGATGACGTCATCATCGCCGACGGAACCGATTTTCTTCCCGAACCCAGCCCTTCTTCTGTATCAGTATCAGTACCAGTCCAATCCCAACCCGAACCTGAAGTTGAACCCGAAGCAGAACCCCAATCCGACGAAGCTGAAGCGACTTCGGAGCTCCGTTTGGATCAAAGCAAGGCGTTGATCGCCGAGAAGCTCAGCAGTGCTCGTTAGTTGGCGGTGTTTGTTTCCTCCTCCAGGAAGGACGCAATTGCGAGGAGGAGGATGACGGCTGACAATCTCAATCTGGCTTCTGGTGATTACGCCAGTCTAGAAAAGCAGCTGGAAGAGGCCTGCGAGGCAGAGGATTTCGAAACGGTCGAAAGGCTTAGTGACAGCCTTGCTGCTGCTCAGGAGAAGAGGCAAGCTCTGTTGGCCGCACTCAGAGATGCTGAGGCTGAATGTGATGCTGTTGACTCCAAAATGCATGAGATTCTCCAATCCGGCAATCCCAGATCGCCGCAGAGGAACAAAGCGCCTCTTTCCTCCAACAGTTCACAACTGTCAGTACTCTCCACCTCTATCTTTTGATTTTTATTTACTATTGCCATCATATCAATGTATGTTTATCTTGTAAAACTAGTTTAAGTAGTTTGTAGATAGAATATATAAAGGATCCATTGTGTATTTGCAATTTTGCGAACTAGTAAGTAGTTTGCGGATAGATTGATCCCTTATGCATTTGTAATTTTGAATACATTCATTTTTTTTTTCCATTGTATATAAGGATAGGAGAATATGACAAGTAGTGATGAGTAATGAGTATGATTGTTGGTTCTGATTGTAGTTTTTGCTATGGAAAATGGATTTGATTTGTGTTATTATGGAAATGGTGAACTGCAGGAGTCGATGGGCAGGCATGGGAGTGGAGAAGAGGAAGAAGGAGAACAGTGGAGAAAGAAGATAAGAAAGAAGACGGAGGAAATTTTGGAAAAAACTGAAGCAGGGGTATTCTCCTCACTTTACACAATGGATGCTTTACGTGGCGCTGAGTTGGCAAGGAGTGACTGACACGTCATCAAACAACCGGAGGAAATGGAGGAGATGGACCAATTGGACTGAAAATTGTGAGTTCAGGGACTTTTGGGATTAAATCAGAAAGGCAGGGACTGAAACGAGGAATGAGCGATACTTCAGGGACTAAACAGTAGTTAGCCCATATTTTATTAACTCCGTAAGAAAGCATAAACATTCGAACATATATAGACACACGTTTGTATTTAACTTTTTGTTAAACAATTAATTGAGAATTTTCGATAAAGAATATGAACAAGAGACTGGTTCTTAAAGAGGGAACTATACGCCTACTAGAAAAAAGAACCCTAGAAATGGTGAAGTAATTAGCATACCATTTCGATCAGTACGTTGTACACCCTGTCGTATATATTCAGAGGGTAAGAAACGAGGGGAATAGATAGAATTTCTTATGCATGGAAACGTATAACAAATGCTTGGTAATTACCTTCCAATGTGTTACATCTTTCAGTCAAGTGACCTAGTATTAGTAAGCTATGTCTCCTAGAATATTCAAAATATGAAAAGCTTGTCCGAATTGTTCAAGTAAAGATTGCATATCCAAGCAACAAAAATCCATACGAGGGACCTTATATTTGAAATAAGGGGTGCAAAAAAATTAGAAGTCAACAAATGCGTCAAGAGAAAAATACAAAATGGTGGGAGCAATCAGTTTCTTCTGATTTCTGGCGTTCAAACATCTTCGCATGCAAAAGCAAAACGTGGTAGAGCAGCAAACGTCACAAATATGCATGCATGTATGCTAACCGAACCACGTACAAACCCTACTATTACTTCTTAGCATCGACACGTACAGCGAAACTCCTTAATTGTTTTAATATTGTTTGCAACTTTGCATGCATTGTGCTGAAATCTTCAACGGCTTTCCACTAAAGCTAATCGATATGTATGATCTGTCAGCACCGTTGAGCTTGGTATGATACAGTTGCTCCAGTTTACGTTGGACGTTGTTTTCACGTAGCAAAACCAAAGCATCATATATAGATGGCCAGTTCAATAAGATACTTGTGTAACCAGGAGGTTTACGGAAGTTCACCTCACTAATCACTATTACTATCTAGCCTTCGGTAACTCACGAACACGCCCTACAGGATGTAACATTGGAGCATTAAATACATCTGATGCAATGTAGAATTTTTGGGAAATTAGAGATTGTGGTTATCACATCTATATTCAAGTCGCTGATTTGACTGTAAACCTCCGACAGACGACAGTTCCTTTAAGCACGTTAACTACCTCCCAGAAATCCCGCCTGGTGTGAATATTTAGCCTAAGCTTCATGGATTAGAGAGTACAAAAATTATGTAAAATAAAGTCCATAAACCAAGCAGATTCATCGTCTAAACAAATAACTGAATAAGAATGAAATAATCAATTCTATGGCCAAATGCATTGAGCGCACGCCTCATTCGCTGACCAAAAAATCCTAATATTGGACTTTTATGAACTGACAAAAAATCTAAAGAAATAAAGCGCGGCCTTTTTTTTCCTTTGAAAAGATAACATTGATAGTGCAAGGAAGACTTCAATAACTAATATTTTGAGAGGAAGATTAAACCGGAATTGAAGTCAAGTTTCTAATGGTTTCAAAATTGAGACAATGGATGAAATGACAACTACTTTTCAGGGAAATATTTCAAGAATGATTTTGGAAAATCTTAAAGATGAACACTTTTGATCCAATAAAAAAAAAAAAAAGATGAACACTTTTGATTGTTAAAGTGCACTAGAAGGCACTTAATCTAAAAGGGTTTGGCATGAAAGAAAACCTCTTCTAAAGATTATGGTGATCGAGAACCTCGTCACCATGCATGGTTCATAAACTAGGATTTCTTTCTTTCTTTCCGTCAAGTCATAACCTAGGTACCAAGACCATTAATCTTTTACACCAAGTCATGAGTCGTGACAAGAAATGGCTTCGTAAGAAAGCATACATGTTTGATCATATTCATACGTTTGTTTATACATAGACACACACACACACACTGACACACATATATGTTTTGGTCCTTTTTGTACGTGCACGTTTGTATCATCTAGTTCAACTAGAATTTTCGAGACATAATATATGAAACAACCCGGTCATATCTTAGATCTGCACACAGAAAAACTCCAGAAATGGTGAGGTAATATACGTGAACTAGTATCGCATTTATCAGACCCTGTCATACTAAAACAGCAACATATGAGGGAAGATATACTTTCTTATATATGGAAATGTGGTTTAACAGATGCTTGGTAATTTACCTATCAAAGTACTAAAATATATCAATCCAGTGACCTAGTATTTGGAAGCAACGTCTCTTGGAATATTCAAAAATACGAAAATAAGTTTGTCATCAGAGTACGGACGTACATATGTAAACTACTGTAGCTTAATTCGGCGACTGATTCGTTCTTCAAGGCTTCCTCTAAAACTATGTTTGATCTTGTTAGCGACGTTGAGCTCTTTGGTATGATCTAGTTGCTCCACTTCAAGAAGTTGGACGTTGTTTTTTTACTACCATGCAAAACCAGAGAGCCTCCCTTAGCTGGCCGAGTTAAAAAGATACTCGTTTAAACGCGGGTTCGTGCAATTCTAATCACTATTACTAGCCTTTGTTAACTCGCGAACGAGCCCTAAATGCATGCATGCACCCTCGAAATGTTTCTAGTTCCTCGTTTGAGAAATTCTACTGAATATCAGGCTCTGAAGGGTAAACTAGACTTGTGTATCTTTTCTTTAACGGCAGCAACCACCTTCGGGACTGCTAGCTGCTCCTAGAAGAGCCTCTGCAGCAAGCTTTACTGGTACTCCAACCAGGCAACCATTCTTGATTCTGTGCAACAAGATCAATATCAGAACCCGGAAACTCTGACAAGCCTGCAGCAAGCTCTACTGGTACTCCAACTAGAATTGCATTACGGATTGTATTGCTTTCACTCTAAACTTCAAGACTCTAGTACACAGTAGTACTCCTCATATACAAGAAGCCACTGCCATAAAAACAACATTTCACTCTACTTAAATCAGAGAACTTCTGCTCAATTGTTTCTGGTGTAGTAAAAACCCATATACCACATTGACTCGAGATTCAGAGAGCGGTCTAGCAATTTAAGTAATAAAATTCAAATACAGTGTGGTGAGAAATTTTTTGACATTTTGTTGGTTTAGCCGGAGACTAGCAAAGGCTAACCATTGCAAAGATCCATCACTCTAAACTTTAGCATTCAGATATTGAAATTTCCATAGAAAAATTACAGGTGGGATCCGAGACAAAATGAATCAAGGAAAGTTGTGTGTGTGTATATATATATAATCCACTAGACAAGGTTTACTACAAACTATTATTTTTTTTTCGAGGGCTAGAACCCGGTCTTTTGGTTGTTGTATGGTCTAGAACCAGTTGTTTCGGGTCATAACTTCTACGGGAGTTGGTAATTATCTGGAATAAGATTGGCTTTCAAGCGACTTATGGATAAGGAGTTGCTCCTATTTGTTGGCTAGGAAGTGGTCTTTTGTTGGTACAACAATTGCGCGATTGGCTAATGGGAGGCTAGAGAATGATTTTACCCTAAAAGACATGGAGTTTCTTTGTCTATAAGTTCGCTAATTATAACGAGCTTATCATCGACTTGTAATGAATTTGTTTCTGCTTAGAATAGGGTTCCGTATTTTCTTGCCGGCTATCTTGTTATAAGTGCAGATAGACTCTAGCTATTGGCTGTTTGCCGGATATTGATTCTAATGATATCAATATTATTCAAAAAAAAAAAAAAAAAGACTCGACCTTAATAATCACTTATTTGATTAGTCATTTTTGTTAAAAATTATGTTAACGTTAATAATTTTATCTACCCAAAAGTTAGTTACCAACTTACTATCATGTTTCAGACGCACTCTCTACTTAAATAAGTGGGTGTGTGTGTTTGGTGGGGTGGTAAGGCTTTGGTCTCATATATAAGAGGTCAAGAGTTCGAGCCCCATCAAGGGTGGGAATGGGGTGGGGTTTTTTTTTTAAAAAAAAAAAAAAAAAAAAAAAAAAAAGTGTGTGTTGATGACTCTTAACTACAAGTGTCATATGCAATCAATTTTTATTTTTTTCTTAATTAATGTACGCACTTCATTGTTACTCAAAGGCAATAGTGTTACTATGATTCGCACATATATAGTGTCACTGTGATTTGCACATATATATATAGTGTCACAGATGTCATGTGTATTTATGCATGACACCTCATAAAAATCATTTATCAATTTGATATATATCATTGTTACTCCAAATGACTAATATCGCTTACTGAGTGATGATGAAATCATAGTCACTACTTATTAACAAAAAAATTTAGTGTTAAAATGATCAAGTAAAAGTCAGGTAATAGGCAAGAAATTGTGATATTTAAATATCCCGTCATTTAGACATGAAGAAAATTAATAAGTGTCGGGTAATCGGTCACAATCCAACGTAATCCGGTCACTTGTCACGGAACTTTGCCTGAAATCTAGCTGGAGGTATCCAAAGTTGTTGTCGGAGATCTCATAGGTTGCCGAAGACTTTTATTGCCGTCCAATAAAACCCAATAAACTTTTATTACCCCCCAATAAAACTTTTATTGCCCCCCAATAAAAATTTTATTAGGGGGCAATAAAAGTTTATTTTGGGGGAAAATTGACTAATCTACCTAAAATTAAACCAAATAAAATTTTGATTGAGGAAGGAGATGAGGAGATTACATCAATTCAAAACTTTTTATTAGGGGGCAACAAAAATTTATCGGGTTTTATTGAGAGGGCAATAAAATTTTAATTGCCCCCAATAAAAGTTATATATACAAACTCCATGTACTACCACTTTTGTTTTATAATCACTACACACAAATTAAAATTGAAGGGTTCAGAGCATCTTTAGCAATGCTAGCCATTTTTTAGTCAAATTTTAGCTAAAGTAGCTAAAAAGTCATTTTGGCTAACCACTTTAGAAATATATCTGTATCAGTGCTCTCTATTTTAGCTAATTTTGAATTTATATGATTTTTTAAAGGAATATTAAATAGTTTAAATGTATTTATAAATTACATAAAGTAACTCAAAAGGAATCTTTTAAATTATAGAGAGTCTCATCTCGCTCTTTATATTTATGAGCAAGATAGCTTAAAGTTATAATAGAGAGTCACTTAGGAATCTGGTGCAGCTGCTAAAATAGATAAAAAGGAGCATCTCCAACAGACTAGCTAAATTCAATTTTTAGCTATATATAACTATCTTTAAAGCAAAAATCAACTCCAACAGACTAGCTATAGCCAAGTTAAATTTAGCTTTAGCTAAAATGGCTAGCTATATTTAGCTAGAGAATCTTGCATAGCTAAAGCAAAAGTTATATTTCTCTCTCCTCTTTTATCCACATGTCAGTTTACGATTTGATAAAATTTAGTATATTATTTACAAATAGCTATTACTGCTGGAGCAACATTGTTAACTGAATAGCTATATTTCATATCTTTAGCTAAATTTAACTAAAAAGTAATTCCTACGGTTGGAGATGCTCAACATGCTCTCTAAAATAGCTAAGGAGCCAAAATAGAGAGTCTGCTAAAGATGTTCTTCACTCACACATTCAGTTTTAGTATTTTGTCAGGCTTTAATTTCTTGAAATCACTTGAAATCCGGACATAGAAAGTCCAAGCTAAGAAGAACATGAAGAGGAAGACAGCAACAATTTCAATACTTGATAAAATTACCAGAAGACTGTTCACCACCAACGGATTTGAGAAACCAGCAATTACTCTCCTCCCTTTTCTGTCATATCCAGCTTAAGCACACTAGTAAAATTTTAATTGGCATATCTTAAAATAATCATTTTTTATTATTTTTTTTGACCTAGCCTCCTCTGCTAGGGTTTACTTTCTAGGTTTCTAGAAAGCAAGATTCAATTGACCATGGATATGGACATACTGAGTTGGAATTGCAGAGGAATCTGCAACGACATCACAATTCGGGCGTTGAAGGATTTGATATCCCAAAACAGACCCCAAATTATTTTTCTTTGCGAAACCAAAATCAACAATATCAGGGCCTTTAACGATCTGCGTTTGGCGCTTGGTTTTTCTCAGGCTCAGGAAGTGTTGAGTGTAGGACAGTCTGGTGGTTTGGGCATGTTCTGGAATGATGATGTGAAGGTGGAGGTGGGTACGACGTCACAACATCATATTGATATTATGGTTGATGGAGGACCTGGAACCCCTAGGTGGAGACTTACAGGTTTTTATGGATTTGCTCGAACGGTGGATAGAGACAAATCATGGCAGCTTTTGCGTGATTTGAGTGATTTGGAGACCCTTCCCTGGGTCGTTATCGGGGATTTTAATGAAATCCTAAATAGTAGTGAGAAGAAAGATGGTCCGATTAGGGCAGAGAGGCAGATGCGTGGTTTTAGAGAAGCCCTAGGGTATGGGGATTTGCTTGATCTTGGTTTTCAGGGGCCTCAGGCAACTTGGTGGAATTCTGAAACCCAGTTACGGTTGGACAGGGCTGTGTGTACACCGACTTGGTGTGATATTTTTGGTTTTGCACGTCTGAAGCATCTCCCACCAAGTGATTCCGATCATGTGCCAATACTGCTACAAGCTAGTACTGTTCCTCTTCCCACACGTCCTCGTCATCATCGCTTCAAATTTGAAGCACATTGGTTGCAACATGAAGAATGTGATGGCGTTGTACACCAAGCCTGGCAGACAGATGTGTCCGGTTTGCCAATGTATCAATTGTCCAAGAAGATAGCTTATACTAGAATGCATCTGGATGCTTGGCAGAGGAAGACGTTCAAGGGTAGACAAATGGAAATGTTAGGGGTTCGAGCACGTTTGGAGGAGTTGCTAGATGCAACGCTTTCTGATGCTGTGATTATGGAGAAGAAGCTTTTGTCTGAAAGCCTCCAAACTTTATTATCTCAAGAAGAATCTTTCTGGCGACAAAGATCGAAAGTAACTTGGTTGAAGGAAGGAGATCGTAACACGGGTTATTTTCACCGGAAGGCAGCAAATAGAAAAAGGAAAAATACTATACATGGTCTATTTAATGAGGCTGGTGAGTGGTGTGAGGATGATGAGGGGTTGGAGCGAGTGGTGACTTCCTACTTTTCTAATATGTTCAAAGCAGGGGACATAGATGTTGAGGCCATGGGTGCTACATTAGAGGCTATTCAACCATGTGTTTCTGAAACTATGAATGAACAATTGTGTGCTCAATATTCTCAAGAAGAGGTTCGGTGTGCCTTGTTTCAAATGTACCCAACTAAATCGCCAGGGCCAGATGGTATGCCTCCTCTATTCTTCCAACACTATTGGGAGTCAATAGGAGCTGAGGTGACTGCTGCTGTTCAGAGTTTTTTACATTCAGGTCAGCTGTTACGACAAATTAATTTCACACATATTTGTCTTATCCCAAAAGTGAATGATCCGGAGCACATGTCAGATTTAAGACCTATTGCATTATGTAATGTAATCTACAAGCTTTGTTCGAAAGTCATAGCAAACAGGTTGAAGTTGATTTTGCCAGACTTGATTTCTCCATATCAGAGTGCTTTTGTGCCTGGCAGGTTAATTACTGATAATATACTTGTCGCTAATGAACTTGCTCATTTTGTTCATAACAAAAGCGATGGTGGTGATGGGTGTATGGCTCTTAAACTAGACTTGAGCAAAGCCTATGATAGGATGGAATGGGTTTTTCTTAGGAAGGTGATGGAAAGGTTTGGTTTTGATCCGGTATGGATAGAGATGGTGATGCAGTGTGTCTGCTCTGTCAGATACTCTTTTTTTTTTTTGACTTTGTCAAGGGGAACCCAAAGGCTTCCTAGGCCCAAGATAAACCCCTTCGGCGCATGTGAAATGCTCCAACTGTGCATTGCAGCACAGTGCCTCGCCACTTTGACAGCTTCGGGGTTCGAACCTAGGTTGGGGAGCACACCCAACTAGGCAAGAACCACTAGGCCACTTGCAGTGGTTCTGTCAGATACTCTTTTTTGCTGCGTGGAAAGCCTCGTGGTCTTGTTATTCCGAGTAGAGGATTACGGCAAGGTGATCCTCTGTCCCCATATTTATTTCTAATTGGGGCAGAGGGTTTCTCAGCCTTATTACAGCAAAAGCAGGAATTGGGATTGCTCCCTGGGATTGAGATTTGCAGTGAAGCCCCTCGGGTGAATCATTTACTTTTTGCTGATGATAGCATGCTTTATGCTGACGCTTCTCTAGAGGCCTGTTTCCAGATACAGGATGTTATACAAACATATGGTAGGGCATCTGGTCAATTGGTTAATTTTGATAAAAGCTCTATTGTTTTCAGTAAAAATGTTTCAGAAGTTATGAAAGATGAGGTGTCCAGCCTATTGGGAGTTGAGGTGGTGGTTTCCCATGCAAAATATTTGGGTCTTCCAACGTATGTAGGGAGGAAGAAAACTGCTACCTTCCAGTATATCAAGGAGAATTTGTCCAAGAAGGTCTCCAATTGGCAAGGAAAATTTTTGAGTGGTGCAGGTAGAGACATTCTCATCAGAGTGGTGGCACAAGCTCTTCCAACTTATGCAATGAGTGTCTTCCAATTAACAAAAAATTTCTGTGAGGATCTTGAACAACTTTGTGCCAAGTTCTGGTGGGGGAGTACTCTTGATAAAAGAAAAATTCACTGGAAGACTTGGAAGGCTTTGTGCAATCCTAAAGAGGAAGGAGGGCTAGGTTTCCGTAGTTTATCAGAATTTAATTCCGCTATGCTAGCCAAACAAGCATGGCGTGTGATCAGCAATCCTCAATCGCTGATAGCTCGACTCTTTAAAGCTAAGTACTATCCAGAAGGTTCTTTTTGGACAGCTTCATCCCATGCCTCTCCTTCTTATTCCTGGCGAAGTATCTTTTCCACAAGGGATTTGTTAAGGAAAGGCACTTACTAGCAGATAGGCGATGGGACATTGGTGAACATATGGAGGGATTCGTGGATTCCTGGGGTGCCGGATTGTAAGCCTAGAAAAGGTAATTTGGCTATGAATGAAGTCAATAGGGTGAGTGACTTGATTTGTCATACAGGGGTTTGGGACATTAATCTCATTCGAAGGGTGTTTTCAGTTGATGAAGCTGAAGCAATCTTATCAATTCCTCTATCTTCTAGGGAGGTGCATGACAGGGAGGTTTGGAGACTTGAAAAGAATGGCAAGTTTTCGGTGAAGACTGCTTACCGATACTCTTTCTCTATTTCTTCTTCTAAGAGCCCTTTTGAGCTGCCAGTTGGGGTGAGTTTTTGGAAAAAGCTGTGGAAGGTTGTCATCCCTAATGCAGCCAAAGTTCATATATGGCGGGTGTGTCACAATATCCTCCCATCTTTGGAGAGATTAATCTCAAAGAGAGTTGTGTTGGATTCCATGACTTGTCTGTTGTGTATGCAGGAGTTGGAAACAACACTGCATTTGTGTCGTGACTGTCAGTTCACTAGACAAGTGCTGCAAACACATGGGGTGTTGTCACAGGTTTGTTATAATCCTCATTTTGCTCATTTGGGTCTGTTGGAATGGATTAGTTCTTGTGCCAGAGACTTATCTCTACAGTTATTTGGTGAGTTGGTATACCTTCTTTGGGGGGTGTGGAAAGAACGAAATAATCGAATTTGGGAAAACAAAGTTGGTACGGCTGTTGATGTAGTTATCGTGTCTATGTCAAGGCTGCATGAATTTCGTTTTCTGCAAGGGAAGATTGGGAATAGTGGAGCTGGTACTATTAGAATGACTCGGTGGGTTGCTCCCTCTGTGGGCTGTTTTAAAGTCAATGTAGATGGTTCTTTCTTTCAAGCATCTAAAAAAAGGAGCACTGGTTTTGTTGTCAGGGATTGGCAGGGCTCATTTATAGCAGGAGGAGGTAAATCTCTTTCGGGTTTACTATCACCTGAACATGTGGAAGCTGTAGCCTGCAAACAGGCCATTGAGTTTGTAGTTACAAATCATTATTTGCCAGCTATTGTGGAGACTGATTCGCAATTGGTGTATCGACAATTGCTTAGCCGAGAGGGGAGTAACTTGTCCATCTTGGGATGTGTTTATGATGATATGGAGTACATTTTGGATGCTTATGCAAACCTGCGCGTAGTTCATACAAAGAGAAGTGCAAATAGGGTGGCACATCTGATGGCTGCTCATACTAGGACTCTCCCTGTGGAGACTTTTTATTTTTCTTCCCCTTCTTTTTTACAAGCTGCATTAGCAGCTGAAGTTGTGTAATTTTTAGACATCTTTATTCAATAAAACCTGACCTCCTTTCCCTCAAAAAAAAAATCTTAAAATAATCATAATCTAATTGCATAAACATAAAATACTGCACTACCTCCTAATTGGCTCTCTGGGTTTCAAATTCAAGTAAGATAATTAAGATCGACCCTGCAGAAAAAGTAAGATCCAAAAACATTATTACATTAAGTGCTTACCTTTCCCAAAATTAAACTCAAATGAAATCTTAATTCTGTAACATGATTTCCAAACAAAGTAGGCCTACGCCGCCAAAAAAAGAAAAGAAAAAAAAAGTAGGCCTTGCTAAATCTTCAGCTGCTTTCCATTTTCTTGTCCAAAGTTGAGTTGGCTTCAGAAGCCAAAGAGAAACCCAATCAGCAAATATCAAAGCCAAGAGGACTTTAACAACAGCCAAAAGAGTGCTTACGTGTTCGGGGTCGAGGCGATACCCAAGCACCAACTGATGTACTCCTGATTGATAAAGAGCCAGTGATTTTTAAAAAGCTTAAATCCACTAAGATTTCAATAAAATTGGGACGAGGCGATACTGGGGTCGGAGACGTTGAAGCGGAGCTAGGAGAGGTCGAGGGAGGAGACGGCGGAGGCCATGCGCTCCGGGGTCTACGGGCTGGGGTAGGTTGCAGAAGTGGAGGCGGAGTAGATTGCGCCGATGAAGGTGGAGGCGGTGTCCGGCGAGGCGGTTGCTGTGAGGAGGGTGAGAAGAGAGACGGCGGAGAGAGAGTTAGTAATTTTTAGAGTTTGGGAGTCTAAAAGTGTCTTTTTACATTTAAATGGGGTAAGTGGGTATAAAAATCTCTTGGTAAAGTAATTGAGTTCATGTTAGGCTATATTTGGACATTTGGTCAAGATCCCTTTTTCTTATTGTATGTCACTGTTACTCAACGGCATTAATGTTCTTGTGATTCATATATATACAGTGTCACTGTGATTCGCACATATACAGTGCCACATATGTCATTTGTATTTGTGCATGATACCGCATGATAATCATTCATCAATTTAATATATATCATTGTTACTCCAATAAACTAATATCGATCAGTGAGCGATAAAAAAACCATAGTCACTACTTATTAACAAAAAATCAATTAAAAGTCAGCTAATAGGCAAGAAATTGTGATATTTAAATATCTCGTCGTTTAGACATGGAGAAAACAAATAAGTGGTTTGCATGTTTTCTTGAAGTCGGCCATACTATAGGTGCAGCTCGATTGTCTGTTTTGCCAAAAGAGTTGATTCTTGTTGAGTGTCTCGATTTTACCCTACTTTATGTCGAAAAACAACCCAATTTTGTCTGACGAAGTTAAACTTAAATCAAGTGTTCTCCTAACTCTTGGGAGTGAAGAAAGATAAAGTTTGCAAGCAGTGGCGTACTTGTGATGAGGGCAGGGACAGAACCAGGATTGTAAAAGAAGGTGGGCTGAATCAAAATAAGTTCTGTGTTTGAAGGAAAAAACAAATTCACTAATCAATGTTTTGTGCTTGAAGGAAAAAATAAATTCACCAATTAGTTTTATGACTTTTAATTGGAAAAATGATAAAATTGGAGAATTCATTTATTTTGTTTTGGTTTGATAAAGAAGTCTATCTTAGATGAACCGGAAAGAATTAAATACACAAGGAAAGAAAAAACTAAAAAAAGAATCACAGAAGAGAACTAGAGAAGAATAGAAGAAAGGGAATTAGAGATGAGAGAGAGGAAAAGACCTTTAGGGCATATTGGCGAAAGACTATTTTATAACCTATACCCTGCATATATTTCTCTCAACTTAGGCCAGGCCCATCCTCACCACTAAGTGATGACTAAGGGTGGCAAGGCACCCTCCCTACTGGCCCATACCCTAGAGCCCAACAACTCAACTTTGAGCCTAGACCCAAAGGCTCAAGCCCAAATCTGAGCAAAGGAAGCAGAAGCCCAAGCCTGCTCTGCCAAGCCGCCTCCATGCTTTCCGGTGGCCTGCCTTTCCAGCAACCCATCAAGTCCGGGTCTGCAAGTGTTGCTACCCCTTCCCTCTGTACGCCAGAAGGAAAAAACTACTGCCCGCCGACGCTTGACAACACCCCTCCCTCTGATGCTACTTCTCAACCCATTAAGGTCGAGTTGATTATTTAACCAAAAAAAAAAAAAATTGCTGACTATAACTATTTCTTTCAGCATGCACCTTGTGAACTTTTTATGTACTCATGTATAAAAGAATTAACTTTTTCAGCAATACAGGCAATCAAGCTAGCTGCATCTTGTACGTTGACTTCATTCACAACCAACACCAATCCTATTTAGTTGTCAAAAAAAAAAGGATTAAATACTTGTTACTCCTCAAAATTTTGCCTGAAAAACAGTTTAGTCCCTCGTCTTTCAAATTAAACTGGATAGTCCTTATTCTTTCTAATTCTCACACAACAAGTCCAAAACAGGTCTAAAATGACTATTCTACCCCCAAGATCTTTTTTTTATTTTTTTCTCTCTCTTTTTTCAATTTCTCTCTCTTTTTTTATTTATTTTTTCTGCTTTTCTCTCTCTCCCTCTCCACAGATCGATCTTCTCTCTCTTTTTTCAATTTATTTCTGCTTTTCTCTCTCTCCCTCTCCACAGATCGATCTTCTCTCTCTTTTTCAAGTAACTTAGTCTTCCACAAAATGTAACACATATCAGCAAACAAAAGATTACCTAAAAGTGCATCCAAAGACCTCAAATTGGCAATGGGATCATCCCCAACCAACACCGAAAACGCCGAAATCTTATCAGAAGCAGTCCCTGACCTCTGTGTGGTCAGCAACAGTTTGATATCCCCACTCTTCCCTTTCGAAGCCTCGTAATCCGCCGTGTACTGTGCCATCAACCTCTCTCCAAGCTTTCGCTTCTTGGCCACCTCAACACTCCACTCCTTGTCACTCCTTGCCTCGGCTTTCTTCATCTTCCTGACCACTTTGCCTTCCAATTCTTCAGCTTCTTCGCACCAAACTCCAATGTTGGTGGCTGAAATCAACGGCAGCTTCGGAAGATTCTCAAAGGTCTTTGCTTTTTCACTGTTGCTGGTGACATCAGGGAGTGAAGGAAAAGGGGGGTTTCGAAAGATTGGGCCTTTCATTGGGTTTGAAGTTCTGGGTGGTGTTTCGATTTTGGGGTTTGGAATTCTGGGTGTTCCGGTTCTGGGGTTTTGAGGGTTTAGGCCTCTGTTGGGGTTTTTTGGGGTTGCGGAAATCGACATCGTTGAAGCCTGAAGAATCAGAGGGAGGGAGAGAGGTAGAGAGGCCGAGGGAGGAAGCGAAGGAGGTTATGTCAGTCTTGAGGTGTTCGATGTTGTTGTTTGTGGGTTTCTTAGATTTCTTTCTGTCTGCCATTGCTGGCTGTGGAAGATTGAAAAAAGAGAGAGAAGATCGATCTGTGGAGAGGGAGAGAGAGAAAAGCAGAAAAAATAAATAAAAAAAGAGAGAGAAATTGAAAAAAGAGAGAGAAAAAAATAAAAAAAAGATCTTGGGGGTAGAATAGTCATTTTAGACCTGTTTTGGACTTATTGTGTGAGAATTAGAAAGAATACGGACTATCCAGTTTAATTTGAAAGGCGAGAGACTAAACTGTTTTTCAGGCAAAAGTTTGAGGAGTAACAAGTATTTAATCCAAAAATAAAACACCAATCCTATTTGAAGTCTATTTTTAAGCATGCAGATCTTCAGTACAAACCCGATTAAGAATTTAACATAAATACAATAGAACAAAAAGATTACTTGAATCCTCTGCATAAAGTTACCAAACCCAATATGAATCCTTTTTTTTTTTTTTATGGTGTCTGAAATCCAATATGAATCCTGAGAAACTTTGTACAAAAAAATCTTATATTCTAAATAACGAACAGTTATATTCTAGGTAAAGAACAGCTTCCTATTCCATATATTATTGGAGGTCGGTTTCCAGAAATTAGGCTTCTAGGTGTATCAATTCTTTCTGTTCCCAACCATCGATCCCTTCCATAACATTAGACATCTGGTTTACTGATGCATTTGCCCTTCCTCATCCACTTCTTTGTCTACGAGGTATATACGCGTTCTTCAAATCAATCCAGCCAGAATAGTTGCTCCAAAAATATGAAAATAAAAAGTGGAGTTTAATGAAATTAGGAAGAGGCAAAGCAGCAGCCACCCTTCTGGGCACCAGCCGGTTCTGGACTAGGAACAGTAATTGCAGTCCCCTTAAGGAGCCCTGAATCCCCACCATCTGCCTCATTAGCAGCGAGGGTCTTCTTGCTCATTATTCGATATATCTCCCTTAAAATCATTAAAAATGCTGTTTCAACATTGGTAGCCTGAAGAGCAGATGTCTCCATAAAGAATAGGTTCTCTCTTTGAGCGAACTCCTGAGCATCTTCAGTTGGCACTGCTCGAAGACTTCCCAAGTCACATTTGTTGCCGATGAGCATTATAACAATGTTCTTATCAGCATGCCCCCTTAATTCTTCCAACCACCTAGCCATGTGGTCAAAAGATTGACGCTTGGTCATGTCATACACCAACATTGCTCCGACTGCACCTCGGTAGTATGCACTCGTGACTGCTCTGTACCTGAACAGAGGCGGAAGGACATGAGTTCAAGAGGCCATAAACTATGTAAAACTTAAGAACAAATATACAGGATACAAACAAACACCATCTTCGACACAATTCAACAACTCAATGCAGAATGTCTGTGAGAGTATCCTAACTAGGATGAGTAGGGGTTTATCAATTACCAAGCATGATTCCCAAAAAGAGGCCAAAAGCACATTTGAAATCTTCTGCCTTAATGAAAAAGGCATTTTTATCCACAAATTCAATTTTAATGGAATCATATAGCATATGTTGATAATATCCATTTGCAGCTGTCAATTTAGAGATTTTTTTTTTCTTTTAGGCTGGTGTCATTTTAGAGATGCTTCATCAAATAAGATAAACAATCAACGTGTTCATAGTACTACAGTACTGAAAACCACTGAGACCTGATTGTACCAAGAAATAGATTCTTAGAAATCAATAAATGAGATGCAAGTTTTTAACCAACGGAGATCTCATTCCGTCGCATATAAAGATCGTTCCTAACAAGTAACAAGTAGCAAGTATAATAAAACATGCATTCTAAATTGGATGACAGATAGCAAAGCAAAAGATTTGTTTTCCGCCTGCAAGTTTTTAAACAACCATTCGATTCTCACACACTAGGAATTGGGTGGCCAGGTGAAGGAAAAGTGAGAAAGAATGATGGACTAGCAGAATCAACAGCAAGACCAGAGTAGAAGTTGGGAATGCAAATAGAGGGAAGCCAGATGAGATTGGAGGTTGTACTTGAAGGTGATGAAGCAAAAGCAAATGGACATCTTAAGGTGACAGATTTTTCTCTGAAAAACCATTTATATATAATTATATATAGGCAGCTTGTTGAGATGAACAAGGCCGTCACAGCGCAAGAGTACATTTCTAGAATGATGTCAGGGAAGTTTTATTGCATCCATTAATGGCATGCAGTGGACATCAACACCATGCAATCAAAAGATTAAAGAGGTAACCATGAAATTCACAGAATATGGCCAAATTTCTGATACTAATTAAGTTCCAGAAAAAAGAGAACTTCCTTGAAAAGAAAGCAATTAGTTCCAGCACAAAGCAATGGAAACCAAAAGTAATGCTTGAGTCTGTCAGAAATAAAAGGACAAACAAAATGTACTGAAAATTCTTCACCAAGGGCAGAAAACCAATTTTGTTAGTTTTCTTTACGGGACAAGATCCATTAGTGGTAGCATGTATCCGTCCACTCTGATTTCCATTCAACTAGCTAGGGTTCTTGAAACACATAGGTTTCGCACATTGCAGCCAAAATATGTTAATTTTCAGCTATGCATTATGCCTAAGAAACAAATCATCCAAACTTATGAGCTCACACGAAGTCTTCAAACCAAGTGTACTGAAAATTTTCTGTTTGCAACATTAACTGCAGCATGATTTCTGTGCTTTCAACAAAACTCAAGATTACATGTACCAGCCACCACAAAGAAGTATTAACACACTTCTTCTCAAAAGAAGAAGAAGAAGAAAAGAAAAGAAGAAAAAAAAAGGTATTAACACACTTTAGACCAATATCTACAAATTTGCTCTTCCAAGATGAAGGCTCTAAATGGAACAGCAAATATAGAAACAAACACCATTTACTAGACATGCATTATGAAACAAGACAAACATAGTACATCAAAATCAAACAATTCAATCATCATCATGTAAAATCCAAAAGGATCATAATACCATAACAGAGAAGCAAATATGTTGAACTTCTTCTTTTACTGATAGTGGTTTAAATTTTAAATAGAAAATGTAAATCAGTGAGGCAATTAATGGCGCACCTTTCTTGGCCAGCAGTATCCCAAATCTGCGCCTTAACGGTTTTGTTATCAAGAACAAGTGTTTTCGTCTGAAATTCAACTCCGATTGTGGCTTTGGAGTCTAAACTGAATTCATTTCTTGCAAATCGTGCGAGGAGCTGTGTTTTCCCAACCGCCGAGTCTCCGATCAACACCACTTTGAACACATAATCAATCTTCTGGTTATAATCACCATACATATTCGACATCCTCACCGCAATTAAAGCTCCCCCAATTGCTTCTCAGATCCAAAGATTGGAACCCAAAAGTCCAAATTCATAAGAAATGAATACCAAATTGTTCGGATCAATCATGTAAACTCGAAGGTTGTGTACGTTGGAGCATGCAGCAGGGCTTGTGGTACATTCGGGAGATTAGTGAAACAGAGAGGGACAGAATGGGAATTGTTGTAAGATTAGGGTTTGAGAGGAGGATGAGAGATTTGTGGAGCTGGACAACGGTGGTTTGGTCATTTGTCGAGAAGAGAGGGAGGGAGGAGTTTGAGGCGGGGAGACCATCGGCTAGTGCGGGCGCGCCATAACGGTTTTTCAAGTTCACTATGAGAAGAATCTCGTACAAGAGTTTCGGTATAAATGGAGGAATCTGGGTCGTTTAATTTATGACTTTTTGGTGGTCAAGATATTAATAAGTTTTTTTTTTTTTTTTTGTCTTCTCTGATCGGTAATAACACAATCTTGTCACAATTTTTTCTTTAAAAAAAAAAAATCTAATCACAATTCACTTTTAACAAATCGAAAGTTGTAACAATTGAATCAAAAATAAAAAGAACACACCTTTTGGTCCAACAGTACACTCCAAACTTTCCGAGCTACAGTCCCGTTACAAATGGGGGAATCTATGTCGCATAATTTTATGACTTTTGATGGTTAACATTTTTCTAGTGTGTTGATAGGTCATAAGGGAGGGTTGAGGGAAAGGATACATTCTAGAGTTTTTTTTTTTTTTCTTTTGCTTTCTTTTTATACTGATTGGCAAAAACCAACCCACACAGTTCAATTTTAACTAATAGAAGTTGATAATTGAGTATAGTTTGCATGGCAATTGAATCATATAGATCTTCTCAGTCAAATGATAGTGTAGTTTCATACCATTAAAATGCTGTTGCAGTTGTTTTTCCTCCATTATTACCTTCATCATGGTCAGCCATCCAGTAAGGTGCCCAAAGATCTTAAGAAAACTAGATAATTATTGAAGTGTAGCATCTCGTAATTGGTTAGGATAGCTAGTATCAGGGAGCTCAACGCATTTTGATTCCTTAACATTCTTTATTCTCCTAAATTTATTGTATGCATAAATTATTATGCTTTCGGGGTGGGATATCATGGTGATGGGGTTTCAAATTTTGTTGTTCTGTAAATTAAGAATGATGTGTTCGGATTCACTCGTTATTTATGAGGGATACCTCTTCAAATTGTCAAAAAAAAAAAAAAATGCTGTTAGCTAGGATAATTGTCCCGATTTTAGCTTCTTCTTTTTTATGAAAAGAGGTCAACCCATTATATAGATTCAGCAAGCAGTATAAAAACGAAACACCTTTATGGGGTCGACAGAAAGAATCATTCCTTAGGAAATCCTAAACACCTATTCTATGACAAGAACAAGCCTCAGGCCACCCTGAGTACACCCACCTTTTAAGGAAACTTACGCACCTTTATTTCAAACAAAAATCATCATCCTTCGAAGCAAATAGTAAAATGAATCCTCAGAGAAAGTGATCTTTGCGACCTATTAAAGAAACTAAATAGCAAATGAAGGAAGGGGTGGAGATTCCCCTTCCATGACCACATCCTTCCCCAAAGCATCCACCTTAGGACCTTAGTGGAAATGGTAGCCACACCAGCCCACCAAACTCCAGTCCATATCGCAATCACGAAGGGCACCCCACAGCAACCCGAAGTCTGCAACTCGCCGGAATCCCCGACTACCACCACCACCGACGAAATCTGGCCCATATGGGACTAAAAACACCCCAACCAAGGCTCCCTCGCCCCACTTTGATCACCGGTATCCGGAAACCGCTGTAGTGTGTGTCACCACCACCACGAAAAATGTTGGCCCCATCCCAAACATTCCGATCTCGAGCCCATATCAAGTAGTTGAATCCGTGCTCAACGCCACCAATTGTATTGGGAAGAAAACCCCTGTAGAAATCCTCTGATCTCCGACGTGACTCGTCCTTGGCGCCACCAAGGGCACAAACTGCACCCCAACTCCTCCAATAGCCTTCGCCGACTGCGCATTCAGGCTTCTGGTCCAATAGAAGCGGATCCGGAACCCACCACCCCAAACCACTCATTCCGTACGGAGCCACAAAAGCACACCCCGTGCCCATAGCCACCAGATAGGGCATGCCTTCATTCGAGATCGAATGACCCCAATCGCTTCCCATCACGGATTGCTCCATACACACTCAAAATGAACAGACCTAAGTCTGCTATATATGGCCACCATTGAAAATCAACGGGGAAGGTACAAGAGAAAGCAACCCAAGGGAGAGACTCTCTCTAAACCCTAGCAGAGCGCTAGGTCTCTCTAAGAGTAACAAATTTTGAAGTTCTTAACGTAAATAATTAGATTGTCCCGATTTTAGCCTTTTCTAACTCATCATTCATTGAAAGTTTCTAGTATTTTTACCAACCTTTTTAAACTTCGTTTCATTTTGCATTGTTGTCTCGTTATCCAAACTATTTAATTTTTAGATAGTATCTGAAGTAATCAAATCGATAGTTTTAACTTTTAATAGCAATTGAGAAGTTATCTCTTTAATTTGTAACAATTAGATGGCTAAAAAGTGACTTATTTTGCCCCTACATTTGGGATCTCTGACACCTCTCATTTAGACTGAGGATTCTGTTTAATGGTTTGTATACTTTCATGAAGGGAATTCGTCTTTCCAATATGAAGCCTTGATATGGTTTATTTAGGATTGGTAGTGGTTTTAATTGGCGGAGATATTATTTTTTTAGGAATAAATACTATTTAGTCCCTAAATTTTTACTGAAAAAATACTTCAGTCTCTCACATTTTAATTTGACATGTTTACTCTTCATCCAAATACTCCGTTAAGTCGATGATGTAACATCCTTTTACACTAAAAAGTCTATTATACTCTCACTTACTCTTTTTTTTTCCCCTATTGTTTACCTCTTCTTCTTCCAGCTCTCTCTCCTCCTTCAAGGGTGTATTTGGTTTTGGTTCCACCATTGTTCCCTGATAAATATACAATAGCATGAATCAGATCAAATGCACAACAAAATCATAACACCAATGAACTAATAGACAATTCTAATCAAAGAAGATAAACTACCAGAGACCAAAACGAATGGTTCTTTCCAAACAATGGAGCTAAACACAATCCACTACAACCCCGTATCAGATTTTCCAATAAAGAATGGTTCTTTCCAAACAACTTAATAGATTAACAACAAATGGTACACAACCCAGAAAAAGTCACACACAAAGAAAAAAAAACTCTTCACAGAATCCATATAATTTCACACATCTAAGAACAAATCAAAACTCCAAGATACAAAGCAGAATGTTGTAGAAAAAGCTGCAAGCTTCATAATGAGGCAAAACCCAGATAAAAAAGAATGTTATCTTCTCCTTCGAGTCAAGCCCCCCCCCCCCCCCCCTCTCTTCATTGCCGCACTGAACTCTATCGTCTTCAGGTTCTCCAACTTCTCAAACTCATAACTTCTCTGACCTTTCCTTGCATCCATGTTTTTCGTCTCCAGCCACCAATACGAAGCTGTCGTTGTTGAGGAGCCGAAGGTTGAGAATGAAGGAGGAGAGATCGATGGAGATAAGGTCGAAGCTAGGTGGGCTTCGAGGAGAGAAGAGCCTTCATGGCGATGGCCGAAGCAACTGTCGGCGTCGAGGAGCCGGAAGCTGAGATTGAAGGAGGTGAGATCGATGGAGATAAGGTCGAAGCTAGGTGAGTTCGTTGGGTTTCGAGGAGAGAAGAGTCATCATAGTGATGGCCGAAGCATCGCCGATTAGAGCCAAGTTTCAACTCCATTTTAGCGCGGAATGTATGCCATGTCAGCAACTTAATGACGCTTTTGGATGGAGAGTAACAGAATGGACCTATTGATTCATAATTGAGAGATAAAGGAGTAAACATGTCAAATTAAAAAGCGAGGGACTAAAGTATTTTTTCAATAAAAATTTAGGGACTAAACAGTATTTAGTCTATTTTTTTTATTTGTGTTGAAACAAATCATGCTGCATTGTAAGGTTTCTAGCAAGAGTACCTTTTGCTTAAAAAATTCGAATTAAGAATCGTGAAAACATGTTAGTGTCGTGTCTTTGAATGGTGACTCTACAAGTAAACAAGAGAATAATCTCATAGATTTACAATGACAAAAGTTGGCCATTGCTAGAAAAAAAAACTCTCAATTGTAAAGAGTGCTCTTTGTTGTCAAGGCTCTGACATTTTTTAACATTATACTCTTGGCATGGAAGTCTCTCAAAGGGTCTTTGTTTAGTTTGTGATATAAATGGAGATCAAATCCACGAGCCCAGAGGATTTCTTATCGAACATAAATATTTCTTACCTTGATACCTCGCTACCTTAAAAATTACATTCTCCATGCCCATGCTAAATTGGTTAGCTTACAAGCTTGGGGGACTAGGGGAGGACTAATATTCCCTGGTTGATGTAAACGAGATGACATATTCTTTTGCTTTTTTTTTTTTTGGAGAGAATGTCAGATCTACTAATAATAAGAAAGATTACAAGAGATCGATGTAGAAAATGCATCATAAATGAAAAATACGACAATAAAACATCGGAAATAAAACCTAGCAGAGGTATGATTGGATGCAATAACGCATCTGAAGACGCATCGAATGTAAACCAGACTAATTAAACAATTACTAATGGTATGACCGACCATAAAAGGGCAATCTTCCATCAAAGTAACAAGTGATATGACCGACCAAGCATATTCCTCGCATATTGTAAGCCGAAAAGAGAACAATTTTCCACCTATGTTACTGATAGTATGACCGACCAAGAAAGAGCAACATTCTAACAATGTAACTGGTGATGTGACCATCCATTTACTTCCATTATAAAAAATAGGACTAAATACTTGTTACTCCCTATACTTTGCCCCATAAAATAGTTCAGTCCAAAATTTTTAAATTAAACAGGTTAGTCCTTATTCTCTCTAATTCTCACACAATAATGACTATTTTACCCCTCACTTTCTCTTTTTTATTATTTTTTTAATTTCTCTCTCTCTTTTTTTTATTTATTTTTCTCGATTTCTCTCTTTCCATGGCATTTCCTCTGAAACACCACCAACGGCTCCTACATGTCTACTCGCGCCGCCGCCAAAAGAGGCCTTGCTTCTCCTCCTTCGACACTCTCGTCGCTAAGGCACAGTGTTAGCTAAATAGTCACCCTCAAGTATAAGGGCCAAGTTATAGTGTAGGGATTATGAGTAGGAGATATCGTACCAAAGGGATTGGAAAATCACACTCTAGCTAAGGAAAACCTAGAGGATGCTAGATGAATATGCAAATGTACAAGTCATAAACAAGATGGTGAATATATGCAAGATGGTGTAGTGGTTTGATTCTTGGCTTTGAAAATGGTTTCGAATCAAATTAACACAAAATGAAACTTGAAATGTAAACTAGGCTATGTTAAACTAGATGTGATAAAATGGATGGAAGTTAGAGCTTTAGGTTGTTCACCATAGCCTCCCTTACATGCATTGATGTTCAAACTATCAGTAATGCAATCCCAAATATCCAATTACCCTCTTAGCATCCGGATAAGACTACTGAGGCCTAAACTCCTTTTATTTTATCAATTTCCACCGGATAAGTGCGAAACTAACTACCGAAGAACAAGTTATACTACCGGATAAGTATCAATTCCTTACTCCTAGATGCATAAAGATTTGAGTTTAGATAATCAACCAAGCAAACCAATTCTAAATCTAGGTGATTTTAACTCACTACCCTTGCATACACACCTAGTGTGCTATCATGCTTTCAATGTCCAAAGCTAGCTATTCTCTAAACATTGTTCATGTAATGACAAATGCAAAGTATTCAAATTAGCTAGATTCAAATACAAGCATTCACTTCTTGAATTAGCATGTGAAGATGATCATGGAAAATGCATCAAATAAGACTCAAACATCAATTCATTACAAGTTTGGCTAGGGCTTTCAACCCTAGCCCCAACAAACTAACTAATCACTTATAATCAAATACATAAGCTTCAACATGTTTATGAACATCAAACTAAAAAGTAGGGATAGAGAAGGGACTAGTGATAATCAAGTTGATCGAGGATGGTGTAGATGAACTCATGAAGGCATTGACATGGTGAAAATGGTGATGATGATTCCTCAAGTGA
Source organism: Rosa rugosa (assembly GCF_958449725.1). NCBI lineage: Eukaryota > Viridiplantae > Streptophyta > Magnoliopsida > Rosales > Rosaceae > Rosa > Rosa rugosa. The sequence goes on from NC_084826.1 coordinate 22,601,783, forward strand.
TGCTAGACTCCTCTCATTCTTCTTCAAAGGTTGATGATGGAATATGAGATGTAGAGATGATCAAGTGGTGAAATGGTGGAGTAGTGAAGCTTTTTGTCTGTGAAATGGAATGGGTAGATGGAAAAGATGATGAAGGTTGTGGTGGTGGTAATGGAGGTTATGAATTCATGGTAGTGGTCAATGTTCTAAAACTCGGCCGCCTAAGCGTTGGGCGGCAGCAGACCGAGGTGAATAGTGGCAAATCAGAAGCCTTAGGCGGATAGGATTTGGGCGGCCGCCTAGGCGGCTAGGCAGTTTCTTCCTTCTTCTTTTTTTTTTCCCCTTCCCGAATCCTAAACACGACATCAGTGAAACCTAAAACCATTCGACCCCATAACTGAAAAAATAGACCGAAGCTTTTATTCGCTCTCCCTACCAAGCCACCGCGCTTCTGCTCCACACCTCCACCGGAGCTCCCCAGAGCCACCGCAGCTCCACGCCTCCTCCGCGCCTCTATTCTTGGACTCTTGGTAATGATTAATGCATTCTGCCACTATGAAATGCGTTCTGTTAATGAAAAATTGATGAAGAGAGAAGGCGGAGATGGTGGCTACTGGTTTCGTAAAGGAGAGAGAAAGAGAGAGAGAGAGAGAAGGAAATGAAAGTGAATGGGGTTGTTAATTGTGTCAAAGGCTCTCTGTGGCTGTATTTAGTTGGCAGAGAGAAGGATAGGATCGACACACGTGTGCAGGGCAACAAGAAGTATAATTATAATTGCATACTGCTTCTTTTGTTTCTGTTGGATAATTGAATACACCTCTCTGCTACCTCTATTTAATTAAATAAATGGTTAATTAAATAAATATTTAGTTTATTTTTTTCTTGAGAATGATAAATATTTAGTTTATTACCCTTTATAAGTTCATATATTTTTAATTACATAAATAAAATATATAAAATTAAAATTAAAATTAAAAAATACAAAACCGCCTGGGCGCTCCTCCCTAGCCCACCACCCGACTAGCGCCTAGCGATTTTTTGAACCTTGGTAGTGGTGATAGAGGTTTTGTGGAGGAGATGATAGTGGATTGTGTAGAGAATATAGAGAGAAAAAGATGTTATGGAGTGGTATGGGTGGTGCCTTAAGAGTGTAATGAAGGGATGCTTATATAAAGAAGAGAGAGAGGAGTCAAATGGGAGGAAAAGCAAAAGGGAGCAGCTAGCTTCATGAATGGAGCATGGAGGTGGAGTATGAGAGTGGTAATAGATCCTAAAAACAAGGGAAAGGGGTATGGAAGAGATGGAGTAAAAAGAAGGAAGTAATGATGAGCTATTAGAGTGTAGAGTAGAAAAAGATGCCTAAGGAGAAGAGAAGAGCAGCTGCTCTCTTTATTGTGCATTCCCAAAGTCAAGAGTGTTGGAGTAGTTTTGGGTCACCAAAGTCAAGATGACAAGCATGAGAACTTTCTTCTCCTTTCTTCCTTCAATTAAATCTCCACCAAGATTTCAGATTTTGCCTTTGACTTCTTCATACCAAATGTTTATTGATAAGTGTAGATTATCTTGGTAAAATTTCAGAATTTATGGCACCATGGTTTTGCCGGAATTGCTACAGGAATACATACAGGTCCTCCTTTGCAGCTTTTTTTTGTCTTTTAGGCAGAAACTTGGACTGATCTTTTGAAGACTTTCCACTCCGAAATAACTCTTGAACTATTCATAAGAAATTATCCTTAGGATGTCTAGAATGGATTTGGAAAGTTTCAACTCATTTGAAGTTCGTTTGATTAGGCTGCCGGCCTTCCTTCCTTATTTAGCTTGTTTTCCCCTAGCCGGAGTAGGAAAATGCTAAAGTTGACTTTTCATTTCCATGCTTCTCCATCATTTCCTAGCATGATAAGGAAAACATAATAAATATATATAAATAAACACAAAGGTTAAGCAAAAGTACGAGATTAGGGAAATAATGAAATTGGATTAGTCAACATTAAATTGGACTTTAGAACAAGTAATTTCCATGTTTTAGGGCACAAATATGTATATGAATTATGGTCCAACACACAGCCCAAAGCCGTCAAGGTTGAAGAGGTGGATGGGGATGAGTATGTGAGATTGCTGGAGAAGAAGAATAACAAGAAGATGAAGTTCGGGAGTAGTGAGCTAGTGAAATTGGGGGTTGGTAATGTGTGAAAAAAGGCGAAATTGAATACCTAGATGATGAATTTGACTGAAAAAAAAGGCTCGGCCTCGGCGCGTGAGATGGCAGTGGCTTTGGATATGGACAAGTTCTCGTCTATGCCATGAAACCTTCAATTTCATATTTCAATTATCAATTATTTTGATCTGGGAATTTGCATTGCTTTTGTGATTGGATCTTGGTTCCGATTCACGGATCTGAGTTTTAGGGTCTCGTAATTGTTTATGTAATTATGTGAATTTGAAAGTTTGAAGTTTTGTTTGATGGGTTCGATGAATTTCGGTTGTTCTTTTTGGGTTTGTAGCTATTTTGTTGCTGGAGGTCTTGGAAGAGGAAGCAGATAGGGCAGAATCTGGCCGGGTGGAGGCGGAAGACCCAAGAGGTGCAGAGGCAGCGGAGGGTGGCTCAGTAGAGAGAGAGAGAGAGAAGAAGAAGAAGAAGAAGAAGAAGAAATAAAATAAATAAATAAATAAGAGGAAAAAAAATTTAAAAAAAATATATAGAACAATTAAAAAGGTAAAAAAAATAAAAAGTGGGGGGTAAAATAGTCATTTTGGACCTATTGAGTGAGAATTAGAGAGAATAATGACAAACCTGTTTAATTTATAAAATTTCGATTGAATTGTTTTATGGATCAAAGTACAAGGAGTAACAAGTATTTAGTCCTAAAAAATACACCAAATAGAGGGCAATCTTCCACCTAAGTAAATGTACCAGAACCTAAAGGCCCAGCCCAAATCAGGAAAGGTCGAGAAAACACATATAAATATATGCTTTATGTCATGTGAGAGAGAAAAGAAAGAGTCGCAGCTTTGGGTTATTGAGATGTACGTAGCCACAACTTTGCTTACAATATTTGGTCTTTCTCTTTCCTTGAGTGTATTTGGATGTAATTGGAATTTGGATTGAGTGTACAATCTCTTTTCGGTATTAGTGGGATTTGGTTGTAAGGAATCTATCTCAAAACGGACATGAGTAAAACTATGGGATTTGCTTCCAACCCAGCTAACAACTCCACATGAGCAGGTGACATAATAGAATTAACACTCAAGGCAAGACCAGCAACAAAAAATTCATTCCCATCGCGTACAACAATTCCAATACCACCGGAAGCACTACTATAATCATATGCCCCATCCATGCACACACTAAACCAACCCGGAGGTGGTTTGCACCACCTTGTTCTGAATCCTAGTTGTTTCTGAGGTCTGGCATTAGCTGATCAAAAACCATTAAGCCAAGTAGCATCACCCAACCTAATTTGTTGTGGTTGACAAATAATGTCTGACCATATATAACAGATCGATCATTCCTAGCCTTCTAAGTAAACCACATCGATCAGAACCAAGAGTTCAGTCTAATCTGTACCCGAAAACAACAATGAACAACTTTGTAGCCAAACCAAAAAAGAATCATCAGAAGTAGAAGGAACCGAAAGAGATAGATGGCCCAAAATTTCTTGAGCAATACGGAAATCCTTAAACAGACGACTAGCATCCTCCAATGCTTCTTCACATAATACATACTCTGAAGGGACATCAAACTGAAGCCATAACAAATTACCACGTAAAGGAAGATAGCCTTTGAGAGCTTTCCAAGAAATATCGTCACTTTAGAAGGCACTCACCATGGAATTCATCGGGACCTGTCCAAGAGAATGGAGCAAAAGATCTCGAGCAACTTTGTAAGCACTAATGACTAAAAAATGTCCTTTTGGAGTGAAATGCCATACTCGAAAATTAACTGGGGATCTGAGACTCAAAGGACTCGTCGAGATTACTTTAACATCCTTGGGAGAAAAAATGGACTCCAACAACGATACTTTGGGAAATTATTACATGGTCCCGGATCATAATACACGTGGTGGTCCCGGGTGATATTATTGGCATATGTGACTCGTAATGATTTCTGATTGGTCTCTTAATCCATCAACTCATACACACTCTCATAATCCATTAAGATTTCTTTGTTCTCTGGAATCATTTCAAACATCGGAGCGTCCGCCAGTATTGATTCATGGACATAACTATGATCAGAGACAATCTCATGAGAGGGATTATCTACATTGATGATTAATGGATCAGTTTGTGCCTTACTCGCCATTTTCTTCCTTGGGTGAGTGTCATTCGAAACAAGTGGCCTCCCCCTCTTCCTTTGGGGAGCCACGGCCTCAACCACACCTCCACTAAGTGTGGTTCCAGCGCCTTTATCTGAGGCGCTGTGCCGCTTGTTGGGGACTTCTAACCTTGCAGGCACATTTGCAGCTAGTATATGTGATCTCGTCACTTTTTTGATATCAGTAAACGCATCAGGCATTGAACTGCTACGTTCTGAATATCGATTATTCTGTTCACTTCACTTTCACATTGTGAAGTGCGAGGATCAAAATGAGACAGAGTGGGGACAATCACAAGAATTCCTGTCGTTCCCTTGGAAAATCATTTTTCCTATCTCTCCCTAACGATGGGAAGATTGTCTCATCAAAGTGACAATCAGCAAATCTAGCGGTTAAGAGATCGTCTGTCAAAGGTTCCAAATAGTAGATAATAGTTGGAGATTCGTATCCAACATAAATACCTAATCGTCTCTTATGACCCATTTTTGTGCGTTGTGGGGGTGCAATAGGCACATATACTGTGCAACCAAATATGCGTAAGCGTGAAATGTCAGGCTCATATCTAGTTACCAACTAGTATGAAAGAAATGGTTGGCTATCAGTGGGTCTGAAATGAATAAGTAAAGCTGCATGCAATATTGCATAACCCCAGACAGATATAGGCAGGTTGGTGCGCATAACCAGTGCCCTAGCCACCATCTGTAGCCTTTTGATGGTCGCTTCTGCGAGACCATTTTGTGTATGCACATGGGGTACAGGATGCTCTACATCGATTCCAATAGACATGCAATAATCATCAAATGCTTTTGATGTAAACTCTCCAGCGTTATCAAGCCGTATAGACTTGATGGGGTGATCAGGGTGGTGAGCCCTTAAAAGTATAATCTGTGCTAGAAGTTTTGTAAATGCATCATTTTTTGTGGACAATAATGTGACATGTGACCATCATGTCGAAGCATCCACCTAAACCATAAAGTACTTGAATGGTATGCATTCTGGATGGATAGGTCCACAGATATCTCCTTATATCATTTGTAAGAATGGAGTGTTTTGTTTTGTATCTTTAGCATAGGAAGGTCTCGATCCTGTTTTTGCTAAAGAGCAGGCTTTGCAAAATGAGTGATGTGCCTTTGAAATAGTCAATGAGGCATAATGGGAGGGAGGTAGTGTTTCTGGTACTTCAAAAGGCAATGGCTGCATTTGAGCAATACTAGGACCAACACCTTGCAGTGTGGCGGATTTTTGTTCTATTTTATTTTTCACTCGAAAGAAAGGATGTCCGTGTAAGTTCTTTAAAATAAGGATCATCATGTCACGACCAGGGTGTCCTAGGCGGTCATGCCAAATCCTGTATGAGTTATTGTCCCACATTTCATTGTTGGTGACAGCATAGGATTCAATGATACAAATAGCAGTGAGGTACAATCCACTAGATTGACTCATTAGTTTCTTTAAAATGCTTTTCCTTCCACATTCGTTAGATGTAATATAAAGGTATTCAGTTCCATTCTCACAATAGGTTTCTATATGATAATCGTTGGCACAAATATCTTTGAAACTTAACAAGGTTTGATTGGCTCTTGGTGCATACAGAGCGTCTATGACTTTAAACATTGTGCCCTTAGGCAACAAAAATTTGGCAGTTCCTCGCCCTTTTATTACTTGTGATGATCCAATCATTGTAGTCACAGAGGAATTATACGCTATTAATTCAATGAATAATTACCTATTTCTTAATGTGGTGTGGGAGTCCCACTATCAACTAAGCACTCAAGTTCTCCTCGATTCATGCCTACAAGTAAATGGGAGGTATTATTGAATTATTCAAAAAATATATCTCATATTCTTTAGAGTGTTTCAATTTAGGTAGAAGGATAATCTTTTTATTCTAATAATTTTTCTTAATTTTTCTAGATGTATTGCTTTACATCTTTATATTGCTATTTCAAACCAAGTAAATATGTGTAGTAAATAAAATCGAATAAATTCAATACTTCAGAATATAAAATCTGAAATTTATTAATCAGCCAACGAAAATCAAATCAAGATCTTGTTCAGAAATCTAATTCATCAAACCATTATTTCAATAAACTTTAAGACCAAGCAATAGTCTAAAAAAAAAGGCATTATGCCTTCACAACTGTCTTTGGAAAATAAAATAAATAAATAAAGCAGATCAGTCAAAATCTAGAGCATCCATTGACTGAGCAAGTTCCTTGTTGCCATTGAAGTCTGCAATTGTGAGGTTGACATCTGGGTCATGGCCTTCTTCTTCCATATAGTGAGCCTCTTATTCTTTAGACTCCCTATACCTCTTGTAAGTGGCTGCTACTATGTTGCTTGCTTGGCAGTTCTTGTACCAATGCCCAATAATTCCACACCTATAACATGGTTCATTGCCAACTCTTTCCTTTTTGACTGAAGGGTTCTTAGGTGTCTTTTGCACCTTGTTTCCATGACCACTAGGGCTAGCACCACCATCTCTGCGCCATACATTGGGAGGGCCTCCACGACCCATACTACAACCCCCCATGTCCCTTTCCACTTGGTGCATTGTTTCCACGTGGGTAGGGATCAGCACGTCCAACCCCCTTTGCATTGGGGTTCTTTCCACCTTTCACCTTGCCATAATTAGTCTTGTGAATTTTCTTTGTCCCAACGGGCCTGACATTGTTGCTCAAAAGAACCTCATTATGTCTCTCAGCCACTTGCAGTAGATTGGTCAGCTTATTGAAGGTTGTCATTCTTTTTGTTGTCATACTCCAACCTATACTGGTTCGCTAGTATAAGTGCTAAAGTAGGAAAGGTGGAGAGAGACTTCTCGATCATATCATCTTCTGTGAGTTCCCTTCCACAAAAATTGAGTCGTGCCTTTAGGCGCAACATGTCCTTGTTGAAGTCATTGACCCTTTTGTACTCAAACAAGCGGATTTCATTCCACTAAACAGTCAGTTTTGGGAGCAAAGTATCATGAATGTTCCCAAAACGCCCCTTAAGAGCATTTCACAGTTCTTTGGGTGTCTTTAACTGAATGGTACTCCCAGCGTAGGCAAGGATCAATATGTCGCCTTAGAAACATTAAGGCACTTGCTTTCACTTTGTTAGACGATCCATTGTCTTTGGGGTCGGTGGGAGTTACGATGGTGGCAGTGTAGTCTTTCGCCACAAAGGCGATTTCCACATCAGAAACCCAACGATAGTACTCAAGTCCTTCTGAGTCCAAAATGTCAAATTTAGGTCGAGTTGGATCAGCCATCTACAGAAACAAGAGAGAAGATATATAAATTACGCAGTTATAAAGACATCCACGTGGATTATTTTCCAAGGATATGAATTAGATTTCAAGACCAAGATTCGTAATGGTCACATTTTTCTCGATGCTATGTGAAAATACATTATCACAGTAATTACATATTTATAATGCGCATGACTTTTCATTATCAGGGCAACACACAATTTATATATAACATGCTAAATAAAATAATTATAGAATGTAGTAACATAAATTACAGGTCATGCTCAAATTTCACAAATAATATCTAACAAAATATATGCTACACATAATAACAGCAATAATATATCATGCTCAAAATAAAATATAAACAATAGCATAATATAAAGGCATACTTAGGAATAATTATATAAGCGTAAATAAAATTCACAAAACATGCTCAAAATTGCGTAAACAATAACATAATTAAAGCATGCTTAAACATAATTATATAAAATTCACAAGGCATGCTGATTCCACAATTTACCGGAGTATGAAATTAAATAAATAAAAGAGAACATACTTGGTTTCGAGAAAACAAAATGATCCTAGCACACGCGCGTGTTGATGCAGGCGTGCGTAGCAATGTTTTTTTGCTTGAGAAAAACAGGTCCGCTTCCTCTCTTTTTTTCAACAGTGGGCCACATCGCCTTTTCTTTTCTTTTCTTTTCTTTTCTGGGCCGGGTCACGCACCCCTTTTTTTATCTTTTCTTTTTCCTTCTGGTTTTCTGTTTTATTTTTTTTTTTTTTGCAGGGCTGCTGCTGTTGGGTGTTGGTGTGGAGGTCACGTCGGCGAGTAGGGCGAGGGCAGAGGTGTGCGGAGTGCAGCCTGGTGTGCTGGGTGAGAGCGGGTTGTTGGGGGTTGGGCAGCGAGGTGCAGGGCTGGCACAGGGCGAGGCTACGACGACACCATCAGACCGGGGGGATGACCCAGATGAGTTCTGGGTTCGGAAGCGGAACTGAGGTGGAGATGAGGGGAGTGGAGAGCCCCGATAGCGAGGATGAGGAAGAGGAAGAAGATTGAGGCACGTGTGGGCTGGCAGAAAAAGAAAAAGTTTTTTCCTTTTCTTCTAGGGTTCTGGTTTTCTTTTTCTCTTTTTATTTTTTTTTCCTTGGCTATTGGCTCTGAGCGTGCTGATAACGTGTAAAAGTAAAATGGGAGAATTGGTCTACTCATTTCATTAGAGAGTCTCTTTAAATAGGGTGAGGATTACAATGGTAATAGCAATTACAATAATGGATGATTGAACTGTAACCGATAATTCCTTAATTCCCTCTTCATCAGTTACTTTGACGAAGGCACATAACGTGTTTTTCCTTTAACAGATAAGCCTTTTTTTATGAAAAGAGATTAGTTCATTATATAGATTCAGCAAGTAGTGCAAAAATGAAACACTCCGGCCCTATGGGGTCGACAGAAAGAATCGTTCCTCAGAGCACTCTAAAACTTCTATTCTAAATAAGAATAAGAGCTCAACATACCCCCCCCCCCAGTACACCCACTTTTTAGAAAATCCACACACCATTATTCCAAACAAAAACCTAGGAACTCCGAAGCAGAATAAAAAACCCTCAAAGCAACTGGTCTTTGCGACCTAACAAAATTAAGTAATGTTATGGACCATAGAGGCCAAATCTATCCAACCCCACACCAAAGGGTTGGTCCAACCTATGAGCCCAAAGAAGAGCCCAAATATAGATAAGTCTTGTTAGGGACCTATCTCTAGTTTTGCTTAAGGTAATTTATGAACAAAAGAGGTATTAGACGGTTGTATTTGATTTTCAAATCATTTCCAAAATTTATAAGGATATATAAAGCAACGGTATCTAAATCACATTCCGATTATTTTATTTTGAATCATATCCCTCATTCATTTCATTATAAATCAACCACTATCTTTCTTATACTTTTCTGACTTGCAAACCATCGACCCACGGAGATTCGAGCGTTCTGTTGCAATCTTAGTTGTTTAGATTGAAGCGGAATTTCAATGTCATGAGTCGATCGTTCAAAATGCACTCTGTGGCATTAGCGTAAGTGGAATAAGAAATCACTAATATGCGAGAATATATTGTTTTCAATACATGCAACCAAATCTGAGAACGAAGACTAACTGCAATTATGGAAGATCAATTAGGTTATTACGTGTTCAAAAAAGGCCGATTTGACCACTAGGCGAAATAAAATTCTTTTAAAAGTTGAGGCTCCAAAAGAGTGTAGAAAAAATGAGAAAGTCAAAAAAAGACCGATTTGACCACTAGGCGAAATGAAATTCTTTCAAAAGTTGAGGCTCCAAAAGTGTGTAAAAAAATTCTTTCAAAAGTTGAGGGTCCAAAAGTGTGTAGAGAAAATGAGAAAGTCAAAAATCACCTCTAGGTGAGACAAAACTTGTCCAAATTCAACCCCTTCTTCTTAGTGTAAAAACAAGGGTGATTCTAGTTGGACCTCCAAATTTAATATTTGGACCTCCAACTTTTTTCAATTATTAATAGATTTTGTCAAGTCATATAAAAAGACAAATAAGGACAAAGAGAGAAAAATGGGGAAAAAAAAAAAAAAAACCTCTTCTTACCTCCCTAAATATAACATTCAATTAAATTCTTTTTTTATTTCTTCCGGAATTTCCTTGTATTGCCATATAGTTTTATAATTTACCTAAAATAATTAAGTAAAAATAATAATTTCTATACATGGCCCATCATTTAATACAAAAATAAATTCAAAATAATCTGATTTGGAATTTCCTTAAACTAAATTCATTGAATATTATGATATAGTTATTACTCAATCTTCCAACCCAAAACTCTTGAAATCCTTCTTTTAGCAAATTCAAAAGGATTTCAGCAATATATCAAGATCGAGAACCTTTGATTAATTTTGGTGGAGGAGAGAGCTACTCATAATAGAGCAATATCATGTGATTTTTATTCATTCTTCTTCTCATGGTTGAAGATAGAGATAAAACGTAAAGTAATAAATTGTTGTATCTCATATTCAAAGGTGTTTTGGTAAAAATAAGGAGGTCTACTTAGCTTTTCAAGTATTCTAAAAAGTAAATTAGAGGTGTACTAAGTATAAGATGTCCAAATAGCAAATTTGGAGGTCCAACTAGAATCATCCATAAATAAATAAATAAATAAGAAGAAGAAAAAGAAGAAAATTAGAGTAAAGCCCCACATACTTGGAATAGATATCGATTGATCTCGGTCAATGGTAGCAAAGTTTGTAGGAAAGAAACTTAATCCTAATTCTACTCCCAATCACAGGTGCTCTTAAATTGCCCTTATTTCACAAGACTCACGAGTCACAACCTATCCAGTAACCATGTATGGTCCAAGACCGTCTAGCCAGGACCATTCTTTCACAAAGAACCTTGGCTTTTCAGCATTTTCTTGCTGAGGATAGAGAAAGAAGGAAACCTTTTCTTTTTTTTTGGGTCAATGAAAGAAGGAAACCTTAGCTACAAAGAAAAAGAAGTAAAGAGCCATACTTTTCTCTACAAAAATGGACAAACAACCTAGTCGGAGTCGCAAATATTAACTGCTTAAAATTAAATACTCGTTGTGAGAGATAAGGCTCCAAGGCGAAAGACAATATGAAGTCACCCAACTAGTTCAGACCATAAATGAGGTAGGCATCCATCAATAATTAAGAGATAGAGTCAACTTCCTCAGTTTGTTACCAAAAATAAGCCTTCCTTCAGCACAATCATTTTGTACCCATCTCATTTCCTTTTTCTGGATAAAATAGGGAGATCTTATCAGAACCAAATAGCAACAGAATCAGCCTAAAATGGAAAATATCTATGTTATGTCTGTCCCGAAACAAAAATACAAACACATATATACATCTAACTGCAACAAAAGTTCAAAACTTAAGAGGACTGCATTATTATTGGAGAAAATATCCTGTACATTCTTTGTCTTTTATTCATATTCTGTGTAATAGGAACCCTAGCTTGTTAACTTATATCAAGACCTGGTCCCCTCAGATGTTGTGGTGCAAACTCTACCAGCCTACCACATCACATCCCACCAGAAGGTACAGCGATATCTGAGAGCTCCTTTTTATATCACTTCTTGATCACGCTTTTGATTTAGCTCCTTAACTAGTTTCTACTTACTATTCATGGCGTAACCAAAAGGTGTTTAACATTTTGTTTCCATCCACTACTTCTCCATCACTTTCCCGGTCTCCTGTACAGAAAAGGCCGTCAAACTATCTGATTTTGAACGGGCTTCTGCATACTCAAACACTTGCAGTTGGCTCGAACATCGCTAAGACTCTGCAAAAGAATACATAGTTTAGATTGAAAATCGTGGTTGTCCTAAATGCAATCTTCTTGATTTAACTAGCTTGTTTAATACCTTGAACTGTTTCTGAAGTTCTTTAATATAATCAACAGCCAAGTCCAACATGTCTGCTGTATTTGTTTGCTGTCAAGAACCAAAAAGAGAATGTTAGGCTCCAAAAACAAATAGAGGCCAAATGTTTATGTAAACTTCTACCTTGTCCATGTTCGGCACAAGCTCTTGTAGCTTCCTCATTCGTTCACTAATCCGTGTTCTTCTCACCTATAAATAAATTACTCCTTATGGTCATTTTTCAATAATGTTCATTGATAGAGCAAGAGTACCATGTTAAGTAAATGGTGAATGAACTAATTGTTTGATAAATACTTCGAGGATGATATGCACTTCAAATAAAATATAGCTAGCTATGGACATATATAGAAAAATATTTACCCTTTCTGCAATGCTTCGAGGATGAGTGGCACAACCTCGCTTTGCTCTAACTTTGCAAGGTACAGAATCTTGGAGTTGGAGGAACTTTTCCATGGCAACTTCTGCTGAATTTTTTGGTAAACTCAAGTGGTGGGATAATATATGAATCCGGTTCCCAAGATCACCATTCTGATTTGAATTGTTCAGAATAAGTCAAAATGAAACAAAAATCTGAGGAAACTCAACAAAATACAATGCAAACCAATACCTGAGTAGCAGAGAATAATTTCTGGTCATTATCTTGGTCTCTTCTCATGCCACCTAAATTATCAGCAAAATTTGATGGATCATTCCATGCTCCAAATGGGAATCCTGTACAATAAAATGAAGTGTCAGCATTTTCACTTCCAACCTTTGTACTATCAATGAGAAGCTAATTCGACCCTTCCACCTATTTGTAAATGGACTTGGTTACCAAATCCCAATTAGTACCCCACTCAGTCCATATTTCCTGTAACTTTAATAGTTATGATCAAAAGACATTCAGAACTTATGAAGCTTCCTCATCCAAAGCTATCAGCTAATTTATGACTTATGTACTCACTAACATGAACATCTAGGTAAGTGCTTTATAAATTAGTAAAGATAGGAAATTTATTATGATTGCAATCCTTTCCTCAACTCTTTTAGCAAGTTTTCACAGAATTTGTACAAGAAAAGATAGGAAACTTCAAATTGCAATCATATATCTCCTCATATTAACCAGAATGAAACACAAATTTCTATTTAAAACGGAGCTCCATTATGCCTAGTAGAGGCGTAACTATCTCACTCCTGAGTTTTCATTTATTTAGTCTTTTCCAGTTCCTTCATTGCCCAGGAAACTAAGGAATTAATTGAAAAACACAATATCCCTTTTAACTTTTGGATCAAATCTTTACACATGCCGCCGCAGAAAAAAAATGTTCACAACATCTTTATTTGATTGCACATGCTCAAATGAATGTTCCTTATCAAGTACTTGTACATCGAAGAACACAATGACATGTAAACGGATAAATATCTCTTCAAAGATCTAAAGCCCTCCCACCAAAAGCAAAAAAGTCAGAGGCATATGAAAGAAGAGAAGAATCAATACCATTTTGAACAGAGGTGTTGTTGGAGAAAAGCCCAGCAGGAGAACTACTCTGCCGAACAAGATTGGAAGTAACAGTCTTGGCTTGCGGGTGATGATCCACTGCGGCCGAACCCACCAACCCATAAGAGCCATTACCACTCCCAAACGAGTTCTGTCTCGGATAATGAGGTGGAAGACCAGGAAACCCCTGCTGCTGCTGCTGAAGCTGTGAGCTCATACGACTCGCCGTCACAGCCGCCTCCGTCACCGTAGATTTGTCCTCGAACTCCTGGAAACTCGACGGCCACGATTCCGAGTCGTTACTGTGACTGTAGCTCACGAATCTCGAGAACAATCTGTCGGAGTCGGAACCACCCTCGATTGAAGTTCCCTTATTGACCCCCAAATCGGCGTTGTTGTTGTTGTTGTTGTCAGCGAACAGTGAGCTCGGAGCAGAGCGAAATCGGAGCAACCCAGAATTGGGTTGGTGGTGGGGCTGTTGGTGCTCCAGATTGAAATGGGTATTTGAATCCATTAACGGCAACTCTGTTTGCAACGATTTGATAGGCGAGGCACTATTATACATACATACCCTGCAAGGTGACCTCACGTAGCTTATTCTGGGAATTTTGTCCTCTCCTTTTCTTCTTTCACTTTCCGTTCAGCTTGGTTCTTAAGCACAAAAGTGGGATAAGAACTTGTACGAGAAGCAACCTTAGCTTAGCTTGACATAAGCATAAGCTTACTGAGAGGGGCAAGCAACAACCTTAGCTAGAAGATAATGTCACAGGGGCGTAAATAAATGGAACCTTGTGGTCTGTGTTGTACGGAAATGAGAGGGTGATTGGGAAGCAGAGGGAAAAAGAGAGGTCGAGTACTGCAGAGCAAGATTGGCTTTTGAAAGCACCGAAAGCAAGGAAGATCTTGAGAAGCTGAACAAAGAGAGAGAGAGAGAGGAAGCAATATTTATCTTCTTCTCGTTCGTGTCCTCTCCTTGGTAAAGTTGTAATAAAGTTGAGTTCGGTTGCGGGCCAATGAAAAAAAGTACAGAGGATCCCTCAATCCGGTCTCAGTCGCCGCACTTAGCGTTTCCCCATTTGCTTCTTTTGCCAAATTGCCCCTTTAGTCCTGTTTCACTTCTATTTCTTTTATTTTTTATGCTAAAAAAGAAACGGCTAAAGGTGCAGATTTTATTTGGTTTTTCTTTCCTTTTTTGTTTTTGTTTTTCTTATTTTTCCCTTTTTATTTTATATTACAAAATTCAAAATATATGTCTGGCTTAAACTCTAGGTTACTTGCTCTAGTTGTAATAGGATTTATATTAGAGATATTCTCAGAGAATCTTGGTAGATATCCAATCAATGTACGATTATGTTTCCATGTACAACTCTATCTCACTTGTAATCCTCTATATAAAGATGTCCTTATTATCAATGAAAGCACGACTCAATTCTCTCCCAATTTCAGTTTTCCTTAAACACGTTATCAACACGTAGCCTTAACCCTGAAACCCTAAAATCGTAGCTTTCAACCACCGACCCCACCTTGAAGCTCTCAACCCCATGAGCCTAAAACCGCCGACGGCGTCACCTGAACCGGCCGGAAAAGCACTAAACCAACCCCCAGAAAAGAAACACAGTCTCCTTACCGGTTCACATTCCTCCAGACCTTGTTCTACCGTCAAATTCAGCCAGCACCAGAGCCATGACTCCAATATCTGGGAACCGGAAATTTAACTCCCTGAACCAACCAAAAAGCTGCCGGACCGGCTTGTTGAAGCACTGCACATCCTTGAACCGCCGGGACCCCCTAGAACCAACCTGTCCTCCGACTCCAGCCCAACACGTTATCCGACTTCAGCCCAACCCAAGAAGAAGAGAAGGAGACGCAGCCTGACCCACTGCCAGAAAAAAAAAAAAATAATAATAATAAAATAAAAACAAAAAACAAAGAGACGCGGCCCAAGTCGGCAGAAGAAAAATAAAAAAGGAAGCGGCCCAGAAAGAGGAAGGCTGACGCAGCCCAGAAAAAGGAAAAGAGAGTGGGCTTGGGCCAAAGCAGTATATATATATATATATAATGGGCCAAACAGGAAAAAAAATAAAAATAAAAAATAAGCAAGGGAAGCCCACCAGCCAAGCTTTTCCTGTAAACCACCTCCGGCGTCGATTTCCAACGACCAAATTCTTGCGATTTCCGGCAACCTCTGGCGACTTTTCGATCACTATTTCGAGATAATTTTTACTAGAAGTCCCCCTTTTTGAGTTTTTATTCAACTTCTCTTCTTTTTCTCGGGGACTTGCAAACTGCCTTCTTCAACCCCCCCCCCCCTTTTCTTCTTCACAGGGGAGACCAAAAGCCGAACTGTGGGGGTTCGTGCTCACTCCAAGCTTGGAGCTTGTTGAGATCTCCAAATTTAGAGTTTGTAGAGAATTTATGATCGACCACTTACATCATTGTTTTGATCTAATCTAATACCTCTTGGAATCCGATTTCTTGGAAGCGACTACGCTTAGAAATCCCTAATTTCTTAAAAGTGATTATGCTCGGAAATTCATCATTTCTTGGAAGCGACTACACTCAGAAATTTTATATGTTTTCGTGGTAACATTTTTTGCTGACTAACCTTTTTTCTTGTTCTCTTTCAGGATGAGTAACCTGAACAAATTGGACTTTGCTCCATTGGGAACAACTGGCTCTGAATATCACAAGTGGGTTCGTGATGTCCGTCAGCATCTCAAGGTCGATGGAATCCTAGATACGATTCTCGAGCCTAGCCAGGATGTGCTAACTGTTGAGCAATCTCAAGCTTTGGAAGCAAATAGAGCAACTTTAGAGGCAAATGAGGTTAAAGTCATCATCCTAATGACTCGTCATAAAGATGATTCGCTCAAGTACGAGTATATGAATAAAGAAGACCCCAAAAGGCTATGTGTTTCACTCGAAGAAAGATTTGGCAACGTCCATGACTCCCTGCTTTCTGAACTAGAAGTGAGATGACATAACCTCTGCTTCTGTGATTTCAAGTCAGTTAGTGACTACAACTCGAAAGCACTTCGCATTGAATCCTTAATGAAATTCTATGGAAAAGATATCACAGATGCGATGTTAATTGAGAGGACTCTCTCTACCTTCCCCGTCTCTGCTTTGATGGTTGCAAATAACTATCGAATCGATGTTACTGCAGGAACCCTATGTTTTTAGCTATGTCTAATTACAATAATGTTTCTTGTATTAGGAACCTAGATCTCTAACGCCTTCGGTGTAATACCAATGGAGGATCCCCGCTACCTCTACGTATTTGATTGTCTAATGGGTGGGTCTATTTGTATGTATCAATGTGGGTACTATCACTATCTTCTTGTCTGCCTATGACCTTAAATTGCAGCGGAATAATATGTAACGGCCTATTCTGGCTTGTGATGAATGATATTATTGCCCCTCGGGCCGATTCAAAAAAAAAAAAAATTAGAAGTTTAATTTCCCTTCCGGTATTTGAAAATACTAGGATAGCAATGATAAAATGTAATTTTATTTAGGACCAAATACTGTTTAGTCCTTGAGCTTTTGACCATAAAACACTTCAGTCCCTAACCTTCTAATTTCACACGTTTAGTCACTGTACTTCAAAATTTCAAACCAATAGGTCCTTGCTGTCTAAAAGTCGCGGCGAAATGTCTATTATGCCCTCAGTTTTTTTTTTTAATTAATTAATTATTTTATTTTTTTTGGAAAAGGAATTTTTTCCCCTTTTTTTCTTTCTGTTTATTTTTTTATGTTTTTTTTTCCTTTCTTTCTTTCTATTTGAAAAAAAGAATAAATAAAATAAAGAAAAAATAAAAAATAAAAAAAAGAGAAAGGAATAAATTTATTAAAAAAAAAAAGAACTGAGGGCATAATAGACATTTCGCCGCGACTTTTAGAAGACAATGACCTATTGGTCTGAAATTTTGAAGTACAGGGACTAAACGTGTGAAATTATAAGGTCAGGGACTGAAGTGTTTTATGGTCAAAAGCTCAAGGACTAAACAGTATTTAGTCCTTTTATTTACATTCTAGTATTTAGCTTGTGTAAAGAAATAAAGTTAAATCAAATTAATATTCCATTAATATCCTCATTTATATAAATCATAAAACTTTTGAATAAAGTTGTCAATAATGATAAAGGATATAGAAGTTTTTATCTTGTGAAATTACTGCATGGATAGTGATTAGTGAGGGCATGGATAGTGACATTATCCCAGAAAGGACACTAAATGGAATGACGATATGACGTCGTCATTAGTCCCGTGAGCATCAGATTCACAGACGCATATAAAACGGCATCCCATTCGATCTTCTCTCCGTCGTTTTCAGTTTCCTCTTTTGCCTCTAAAATCACAGGCGCCGTCTTTTCCCTATAAGAAAGGAAAAACCTGTGTTGGTTTGTTGCATGCATCTTCCTTCACTTGTCTGTCGTTCTAGTGAGAAACCAAAGACATGAAGTAACATCTCACACATTTTATGTCGACCAAAGTAACAAATTCACAATGGGAGAGATTCCATTGCGAGCAATTATAGGAAATTACCTAAACAGAACAAATATGAAAGGAAGAACTTATTCCAAGATGACCACATTAGCATAAACCAAATATTCGTTTGCTCTTTGATGGTCGTTAAAATTGGTTGCAAACTCGAAAAACAAATTTTTCTTTTCAGTAGACCAATAAGATTAAACATAAAGAAAAAAAATTAGGACAAATGATAAATTCAACGATAATGTGACGACATTAATAGAAATACTGGTCCAACACTTAAAAAGCCCCCATATATAACTTAATATTACACTTCACAATTGAATCACAAGTGGTCTAACAAGTTCTACAACAGTAAGTACGATTGCTTCCATTATTGACCAGAAAGACACCAAATTCTCCTTTAATTGCTTCAACTGCGGCCAAACCAGGGAAGCAAACCTAGTGGCGTGTGTCCATATCTGCAACCTGTGAAACCCCGTCGAGCCAATTAAACACCAGCGAAGCCTCCGCGCGTCCATAGGGTTAGACTTCACGGCCATGGTTTTAGGGAGAGAAAACCCACATCCAGGGCTTTTTGGGTAATAGACCAACGTAAATGCAAGCAAGAATGTTATGTCATTATACTCGGGATACAATTGATTTGGCCAAGACTATGTTATTGTATCTAGAGATATGATATGATAAGATACTCTATGGAATCGAATCTAATACGTAAGAAAAATGACAACCAAGAATCACGTACATGCAACATTATAAATTTTATTCCACCATGCATGGAATCAATATATTGCCCATTACTTATCAATTATGTTTTCGATCTGTGTTGTCTAAGTAATTGGTTCCACTAGATTTAGATTCAGTTTGTGAGAAGGGGATACTCTACTTTATGATCTGAGACACATGTATCACAAGTCCATAATGTATAATTCGATGATAAATGTTTCGGACTTTATCGTTGATATGGATTATTGGATTAAACACTACAAGCCTTCATCTAACAATATATCTTCGTTTAATAACCTTTAGTATGACATGTTTCAAACGTAGTCAAGATACTACGGAGGGGATCGAATACACCAATAGAACCAATCGTTACCATTTCGTTACGAATGGTTATAAAATTGTTAGAGTTTATTCACGAAGGTTGTGTAGGGTTGGAATTTGGTTATGAATGTAGAGAAAAACTCCGTTTTTTGTAGAGAATTACCCAAGTTGTTATTGCATTATTTATTCTTATATGAAACCAGTATTGGTAGAGTGATGATTTCATATCACAAGAGCAACAATAATTTTACACTAGGTTTTCGTGATCATGTTGTCGCTCCATTACGAAACACCGTTAATGAGTGATGGCGGTTTAAATCTAAAACTATCATGTGCATTCACTACTCAAGATACGGAGTTAACACGAACATATGTATTTCCTCCGTTGTTCAGAGGCATCACTCAGTTGGTATGCCAACATTCATTAGTTCTATCATTGATTTGACCTTTAGATTCTTTATCGTCACATAACCATCTTTCTAGTCTCGTGGTGTACCGAGATTGTATAATTTTCACCAGAAAAATATGTTCAAACCCGCTGGACTCTAGTCAATAATGACTCCGAATTATAAGGTTAAAGATTTTAATTGTAAGATTTAAAGAGGAAAAAAAAAATCATTGGAATACCCTAGAAACTGAAGCCTTGTTTGACGGAATTACTGGTGGTGCTCATGTTGAACCACTGACTCTCTCGCTTAACGAAAACATGATCGATCGAGCAAAGCTATCAACTTTTTTATCAAGTGATTTTCTGGTCCCCTTCCTATCTCTCGTGCTACCTCTCATCATAAAGTAAACCAAATAAAAGTCAATTATAAGTTGTACCTCTCAATTCAAGGCCATTGAATAAGGAAAGGCCCAACAGGTAATGTTTGTGCGGAGAGTAACAGGGACACGTGACCCTGCATTTTCTTCAATGAGTTTCCCCTATTTTTTTAACTTGTGGAAAAAAACAAAAAAAAGGCACAGCCACGCAAAAGCAGAAAGCCAATGTTATTAAAATAAGCAGACTTTTGCAATTGCGGTAAGAATGGGGGGACCTATTAAAATATTAAGTCCATTTCTATTTTGGGGAATCCATAAGATTCGAGAGATATTTTGATATATTCTTTGTTCATCTCCGGTTTTGGATAACGACTAAAAGTAATGAAATCGTGTTCGGGTATAGAAACAGAAAATGTTCGTTGCAAAGAAAAGAATTGTTAGTTAATTGCAGTCAACTCGGTCGTTGGATTGATCCATCAGAGACAGGAGCTAAAATTTTGAAATGAAATTTACTTTATAAATTTATTTTTCTTTTTTAAAATTCACAATGCTTGTTTTTCATTGTAATATTTCAATATGTAGTAGGTACAACGTACAAGGACGAGCAAAAGAGTTTGTCAAGAGTTTGTAAGTGCTAAACATAACCAAAAAATATAAATAGTTTTTTTTTTTTTAAAGGATAAATATGATCATAAACGCAATGAGACTAAGAGCAAGTTCACTCGGTCATAATCCCTAAGTCACTGGGTCTCTAGGTCAGAACACCGATCATTGCTTTTTTATGTTTGTTTCCACCCATTAAGTCAGGTCTCTGGGTCAGGACACTGTTCATTTAATGTTATATATTAATTTATTTATTATAAATGAGAAAAGATATAATGTAAATAATAAATAGTAATGATGAACATTTCTGAAAACCTACCGAGTTATATGAATTTTGAAAGAAAAAAATTTGGTAAAAAGACAGAAAATATTGGTGGGGGAAGAGTTTTTTATTTTTTATTTTTAGATAGAATTGAGAGTACATCTATTCATACCTCCAAAATTAATATTTGAACCTCTCTCTTTTTCCAAGTGATATTAACTTTATCAATTCATATAACATGACCATTGTACCGATACTGTCCCAACTTAACCACCCAATAGGTGTTGGGTTTTAATCACAAAATGCCTCGGTACAATTGGGTGAGATCCACCCACTTATAAGTTATATTTTATTTGTCACTTTTCCAATGTGGGATCTTTCCTCTCCAACACGCCCCCTCACGTGCAACCTAACTCTAGGTCTGCACGTGAAATTAATTAATCCAATTTCCAATGGAAATTGGGACACAAGTCTCATATCGGAGACTTGGTCGATACAATCCAAGGCCCACATTGGACACTTGGTAATTTCGATGGCAATACAGGGAACCCCAATTTGGGCTCATGATACGTGCCTACATGGAGACGCAATTGGAGAAGGACCCGCTCTGATACCATGTTAAACAGCGACAAGCGTGGCCCGTGGCCCACCATTGTACCTATACTGTCCCAACTTAACCACCCAATAGGTGTTGAGTTTTAATCACAAAAGGCCTCGGTACAATTGAGTGAGATCCACCCACTTATAAGTTATATTTTATTTGTCACTTTTCCAATGTGGGATCTTTCCTCTCCAACAAATAGATATCATCTTTTTCTCAATTGATAGTATCGTCGGTGTTGAAGAGTATTCTTTATCTTCCATCAAACATACGTTTTTAATTAAAAAAATCTACCGTAGCCTTATCAATGTATCTAATCGTATTGCGATATTAACACAAATTCCAAAAGGTTCTTTGATATAGGTTGAATGCAGTCTAGTGTTCACACAATATCATATCAGTCAAGAAGAACAAAGGAATAAGAGATTTGGGATTTTCTGATATGATTTTTACCTTCTCCAAGAACGGAGTATATATACAAGATACATCGAGTCCTATTAGGAAACTAATAACAACAGAATAATCCTAATAATACACAATATTCACAATCCTAATTACATGGCATGACTCACGCCAACACTCCCCCTCAAGTTGGTGCATACAGATCACGGATGCCCAACTTGTCAAGTGAGTCACGGAAGGCTTTACTCGAGAGAGCCTTTGTAAGAATATCCGCCAATTGTTCTTCAGTAGGAACAAATTGGAAACATAATGACTTGTCCATCCAGCTTCTCTTTAATGAAGTGTCGATCTATCTCCACATGCTTCGTGCGATCATGCTAAACAGGATTGTGAGCAATTTCAATTGCAGTCTTATTATCACAATAAAGCGGCATAGCCTTTTTCTGTCTGAACCCCAAATCCCTCAACAAATTTCTCAACCACAACATCTCACACAGTCCTCGGGCCATTCCTCTATACTTCGCTTCTGCACTAGAACGAGCCACCACCTTCTGTTTCTTGCTCTTCCAAGTAACCAAATTACCACCCACAAACGTGAAGTAGCCCGAAGTAGACCTGCAATCTGTAATATTACCTGCCCAGTCCGCGTCTGTGTACTTAGAAACATCCAAGTGACTGTGTTTTGAAAAGAGTAATCCCTTCCCTGGAGCAGACTTTAAATACCGCAAAATACGAAATACATCATCTATATGAGTCTTACTGGGATTATGCATAAACTGACTCACCACACTAACTGCATAGGCTAGATCTGGTCTAGTGTGGGATAAATAAATCAACCGGCCAACTAACCTCTGGTATCTTGCTTTATTCGTAGGCACTTGATCCAAATACTCTGCTAACCTATGGTTCTGCTCAATAGGAGTATCAACAGGTTGACAGTCAAGCATACCTGTTTCTGCCAGCAAGTCGAGAACATACTTCCTCTGACTCAACACAATACAATCCTTCCCACGAGCAACTTCAATTCCCAAGAAATATTTCAAATTACCCAAATCTTTCATCTCAAATTCTAAAGACAACTGACCTTGTAACCTTTGAATCTCCTCAAAGTCATCACCTGTCACAACCATGTCATCAACATAAATAATCAAGGCAATCACTTTACCACACCGATGTTTAAGGAACAAGGTGTGATCTGAATTGCTCTGTCGGTACCCAATTTTCTTCATGAACTTAGTGAACCTGCCAAACCAAGCTCTGGGAGACTGCTTCAAACCATAAAGAGATTTTTTCAATCTACACACCACCTGCTCTCCAATAGAAGTACCATATCCAGAAGGCAAATCCATATAAACCTCTTCATGCAGATCACCATGCAAGAATGCATTCTTAACATCAAACTGTAGTAAAGGCCAATCAAGATTAGCAGCTAACGAAAGAAGTACCCGAATTGTGTTAATTTTCGCCACTGGTGCAAATGTCTCATCATAATCCACTCCATACTTCTGAGTATAGCCTTTAGCCACTAGTCTTGCCTTGTACTTGTCCACCGATCCATCTGAATTGTGTTTCACGGTATACACCCACCGACAACCAACTGTCTTCTTCCCGGGTGGTAATGATACTAGCTCCCACGTACAATTCTTCTCAAGAGCATCCATTTCGACTGTCATTGCTTGCATCCACTTCTCATCCCTCATTGCATCCTGCACTTTACTAGGGAGAGACACAGAAGATAATTGATTCACAAAGGCTACATACGGTTTAGACAGCCTATGGGTCGACACATAATTAGCAACGGGGTATTTAGCTTTTGCACTTAGAGTAGGTTCATAGTGCTTCGGGGGTTGACCACGGGTGGAATGACTAGGCAGAGTTTTGGTGGGAACAATATCTGACACAGAAGAAGGAACACTATCTAACACAGAAGGACTAGGCAGAGTTTTGGTGGGAACAATATCTGACACAGAAGATGGAACACTAGCTGACACAAAAGGAGTATTAGATAAAGAAGGATTAGAACATACCTCGGGTGACGACTGAGTAGGTGAGACCACTGAAGGAGAGGGAGAGACAGAAGAACTGTTCAAAACGGCATTGGCGACATCGGGAATTTCATCGGAAACAGAATCGGGAACTTCCTCTCCGGCTAACTGGTCAGATTGATCCGGTAGACTGGTCAGTAGTTGACTACCCAGATTCTCTTCTCCGTTCGGTGGGCTGCTGTCCTCTTTGTCAAGTTCCGTTCCCAAACACTCCAGCCTTGAGAACTCGGATGCCAGTCTCCCATCTTACCCACGAAACAAATCTTCATAATAACAAGACTTCTCCCCCTGACGAGGAGTCACAGGAGGCAAAAAATAACATGCATCTTCACTGAACGTAACATCCATGGTAACATAAAACTTCTGGGATTGAGGATGATAACATTTGTAACCTTTCTAATGAGAACCATACCCCACAAACACACACTTAAGGGCTCTAGCATCCAACTTTGACCTCTGATTCTTATATAGATGAACATAAGCAATACAACCAAAGACACGAGCAGGAAGAGTATTAGAAGATGGAATAGAAACATAGTTAGACAGAACCTCAAGTGGAACACGACCTTAAAGAGGGACAGACGGAAGATGATTGATTAGATGAGAAGCACACAATACGGCCTCTCCCCAAAGATACTTAGGCATGTTAGCACTAAGTAGAAGAGACCGAGCCATGTCTAGAAGATGACGATTTTTCCGTTCAGACACCCCATTTTGCTTAGGTGTTTGTGGGCATGTAGTTTGATGTATTATGCCATGGTGTTGGAAATATTCATGAAAAGAATGATTGACAAACTCACCCCCATTATTGGAACGAAAGACCTTAACATGAGCATCATATTGAGTACGAACAAGCTTATGGAATGCTGTAAAAGCAGAGAAAACAGAATCTTTGGACTTAAGTAAAACCACCCAAGATAATCGAGTAAAGTCATCAATGAATAACACAAAATATTGCATTCCAGAAAGGGTAGAATGTTTAGAATGACCCCATACATCTGAATGAATTAACTCAAAAGGCATAGTACTAGAATGAAAACTCGAATGATAACTAGACCTATGACTCTTAGCCAAAGCACAAGTTTCACAATGCAAGTTTGACTCACTAACTCCCAGAAACAATGAAGGCATGGACTTCTTCATAACTCCAAAAGATGGATGACCCAAACGCCTATGCCACAACCATAGCTCACTCAATCTGTCAGAATTCAATGTCAGGGCCAAAGGCTGTTCCGGTGCTTGTGTTGGCTCTGCGTACATGCAATCCAAGTGAAACAGCCTCCCCCTCAGGTCTCTCTTACCCATGATCACCCTGGTGCACAGATTTTGAAAAATAACACACATTGGATAAAAGGTTACAGAGCATTTATTTTGTGACCCCAACTGGGATACAGACAAAAGATGATGAGACAATGAGGGTACATAAAGCACATTATGCAATACAATGAAGGATACCAAAGAACCAGGAAGGATATGGACGGACACAAGAACAAAAAAGGATGAACTGATGGACAAAAGATGAAATCAACTTGTATAAGCAAAAGAACCAATTCACGACTTGCAGAAGCAAAAGAACCAATTCAACCAAATCAAAAAGGACCGAATCAAAAGAACCCTATATTCGCAGATGAAAGAACAAACCGAGTCCGAATGGATCTCGGCTCTGATACCAAGTCAAGAAGAACAAAGGAATAAGAGATTTCGGATTTTCTGATATGATTTTTACCTTCTCCAAGAACGGAGTATATATACAAGATACATCGAGTCCTATTAGGAAACTAATAACAACAGAATAATCTAATAATACACAATATTCACAATCCTAATTACATGACATGACTCACGCCAACAATATCTAAATTGTAGATATCTTTTTTTAACATCAAAATCATTTTATCTGCAATAGAACACAGCTTAAATAGGACAAATTATTTCAAGGTTCTTAACGATTAAGATGGAGCCCTACTTCAATTGAAAGAAAAAGAAAAAGGATTATCAAACGCATATCATCTCACTTCCTAACGACCTTCCCGGCCATGTTGCTCTTTTGGATTCTGGTATCGATTTGGGTAAAATATGATAATGGAATATGTGAAATCTGGAGAGAGTAATTTTGTGACCAACACTTTTTATTCCAAAAAAATGGCAGCGGCTGTCGAAGACCCTATTATTCTACTAGCGTTAGCAACCACCAATATTTGAATAATAGCTTCGATGAACTCCGTTTTGAACCACATGTAGAAGAAGAGTGAAGTTATATTAAAGAATTTTTATTCAAAGATCAGTTGCTTGCAATTGATATTGGCACCTTGCAACTAAACCTTTTATCCAGAACTTTAGGTTTGGTCAGATATTATGGGCCAAGTCCATTTTAGAAAAACTATGGAATGTGTAGTTAGCATATTGTATGTTTCAAAACTTAAGTTGGAGGTATAATAAGTAAAAAGGTCTAAATACCAATTTTGGAGGCATAAATAGAAGTACTCTAGAATTGAGGAAGAGCTTTTAATTTTTTAACAAATAATGAAAAAAAATTTCTGAATTTTTCTTTTCACTTGTGACCATTAGCAAAACTCACCTTGCTTGAATCATTATCATCATTTTTGGGCATCATGAAATTTTCAGGGAGAATGGTTAAATTTTTTATATATCTATTATGTCCATGGTTTATCACATGGAGAAGAAAAATCTTTTCATAAAAAAAAAAATTGTGCAATAGGAAGAGCTGTCATTAAGATCAATAAGAGCATATGCAGCAGTAGGCGAAGTGAATACCGAAAGGCTGCCTTTTGGTCAATTTGGGCAAAAAATCCAATGCAACGGGTTGAAATAGTCGAAGGCAAGGTGGTGGGGCCCACCTGCCCAACCAATTCAAGAGGCAATTCTTGCCTTCCCAATTGCCCGACATGCAAAAGGGGACCACACCTATATATGTATAAAAAATTCCTAAACAATGGTATCAAGTCTATCATCTTCATTCAATTTAAAAAATAAATAAAAATTTGTGGTAGATTGCCTTCAACTGCTGCATAAAAAACATGAAGGCAAAGGCAATTTATGTGAATAGTAACAGCATTTATACATTTTTAGCCTATAGGCACTGCCTACTAGTGCATATGCTCTAAGGCATTAACCACAAAAGGTGGGGAGAAAAAAAATACCCTTTTATTAGAAAGTTTTTTTAAAAAAAAATATAATTTATTATTTATTTACTGTTTTACATTTCTTTAAAAGAAAACGAAAAGCTAATTAGCATGCACGAAATGCTTATTTTTAAGTATACACATTCGGTTAATACCGAGCTTATTGGATTTGATTTACCGCAAGTATGCAACAGTGCCCTAAAAAACATAGATTCACCGTACCAATATATCACTCTACGTAGTTAAGCTGAGCCAAAATATGGTCTATTGAACTTTTTGGCATTGACGAGCTAAGTTTTGCTAGAATTTAGTATAGTTCTATATATTTGATAAAAACAGCTAGCCCTATACCTTAGGCAGTTTCAAAAAGTGATAACTATGGTTTTTTTTTTTTTGGTGAAAATTAGTTCATTCATGTCAACTGAAGGATACTGCAGGAGCAAAAGATAGCGAAACAAACTAGGGGAAGGGATTTTTGTTAGCCGGAGCCGGTATTGGCCTTTCTGCTAGTCCAGGACCAACGAAGGTTGCTAAAAGAAGCAGCCAAGAGTACGGATGGATATCAGAGATGATGGGGGCTAGAAACCAATGAGAATGATGAGATGTGTGAAAGGGCACTGATTAGATCTTTAGAATCTAAAGCAATGATGATAGCGGTGACAGAGAGATCTTGAGCGTGGAGTAGAGCCTCTAGGCCAGCGCTTTTGCAAGCAGCATATTTTGCCGCACCATGGAGAGTAAACCAGAGGAATCACGAAAGAGAGCCGCAATCCCACCAGCCCACCACCTATTGACTCCATGTGCCAGGAAGCATCTACATTTACTTTGATGATACCAGGGGGGAAGTATGTATGGACAAAGTTACTGGACGATAGATCTGTTCTAAAGACCTGTGACTTTACTCAACTTCTAAATGCTTACTCTCCTCTTTGCGTGAGGAAACCAATCACAGACGAGGTCACACGCATATTACTACCAAGCTGTCATACCATTCTAAGACAGATACAATTCAAACACTACCATTAGTAAGGTAAGATTACAACCTTAACAAAAGCAGCAACAGCAACCACACAATGAGAGATAGAGTTCTCGAATTAAGTTCCTAAATCCTAATAAAACTGGATGGGAACAGGTATTGAAGAGAAAACTGCCAAAAATACTCTTCTACTAAAGCAGAGTGCTGTCGACCTAAGAATGCATACAAATCATCGTTGATTCGTTGAACAGATCCTCAAAAGGTACAATGAAGGAGTTGACATCCAACCCATTAATGTAATGGATTTCCTTACTACCACAGTTCAGTCAACAAAAAGATACAGTGAAGCACCCATGCAAGACCATTTTCAGCACCATAACCAATTCTAGATGGAGCAGTCAGCTTGATAAATTTTTTTATTTCTTTTTCTTAAAGCTGCAATTTGATGCAATCAAGACTGTCCGAAACTGTTTTCATCCTAGGACGCAGTTCTGGGTCGAGTTCAGTGCAATTAAGGGCAATGTGAAAGGCTTCAACAACTTATTTCTTCACATAAACCTCTTGCAGAAGTGCAGGGTCTATAATCTCGGACAAGGGTCGTTCTTCTCAAAACGTCTTCCTCACCAGACTCTCTAGTACTTTCCCACCATTTTCGGGCCCCTCATCTGGTAGCTTACCAGTTAAAATCCCAAATGAGTACACGTCACATTTCTGAGTAAACTTACTGCCAGAAATTTGAGCCCCAGGTGCCAAGTAAATGGTTGAGTGAGTTGAAACAGTAAAACAAGAGGTTGCGTTGGTTTGGCTTGAGCTCTGTTTCCTGGAAGCTGAAGAAGTAAACTTTGAGGACCCCAAGATAAGACGTGCCAATCCGAAACCAGATACGTAAGGCTGGCGATCCTCATTGAGAAGGATTTTTGTCGATTTAATGTTGCCATGAACATACGTTCGTGTATGTACGTCAAACCTCTTGCGCTCCCCTGAGCGATTTTTAACCTAGCTGACCATGGTAACGGTTCAGAAGAATTGGATACTCCCCCTGCATTAAATTACATGACCAAATAAATCTGAGAAGATAGAAATTTTTGTTTTGTAGATTTCCAGAATATGTAAAAAACTACATTGCCAACAAAACCCAGAAATTACAAAGCTAAATCTCTGTCTATCAAGTATCGTATCTTGCAACAATAAAAATGAGAGCATAGACCAGCAAACTGTTGAGATTTCTAGCACAAAGAAAGACGGCAGATTTCTCCGTCCATTTGGACTTGGAATCACAATTCAAAATAAGCATTTAACATGCAGTAGATACATGATAAACATTGGTTAGGCTTTTCCAGTGGCCCAGCTAGTCAAAGATAACAAGATTGAGAGAATAATTTGTATTGATGTTTTACAGAAGATGATTGAATTCCTATATTTCTCTCTTACAAGCTCTTACTCAGAAGAGGTAAATATATACAAGGTGTATACTATTCTAATAGTGAAGGTAATAGACACAGATCCGGAAATTAGGCAGGTAAGTCACTTTTACTTTTCCACTTTTCCTTTTACTTTTCCACTTTTACTTTTCCTTTTACTTTTCCACTTTTACTTTTCCATGTTTCCCTCACGCCAACACTCCCTCTCAAGTTGGTGCATACAGATCACAGATGCCCAACTTGTCAAGTGAGTCATAAAAGGCTTTACTTGATAGAGCCTTTGTAAGAATATCTGCCAATTGCTCTTCAGTAGGAACGAAGGGAAACAAAATGATATGTCCATCCAGCTTCTCTTTAATGAAGTGTCGATCTACCTCCACATGTTTCGTGCGATCATGTTGAACTGGATTGTGAGCAATTTCAATTGCAGCCTTATTATCACAATAAAGCGGCATAGCCTTTTGTTGCTTGAACCCCAAATCTCTCAACAAATTTCTCAACCACAACATCTCACAAAGTCCTCGGGCTATTCCTCTATACTCTGCTTCTGCACTGGAGCGAGCCACCACCTTTTGTTTCTTGCTCTTCCAAGTAACCAAGTTACCACCCACAAATGTGAAGTATCCCGAAGTAGACCTACGATCTGTAATATTACCTGCCCAGTCTGCATCTGTGTATCCAAAAACATCCAAGTGATTGTGTTTTGAAAAGATTAATCCTTTCCCTGGAGCAGACTTTAAATACTGTAAAATACGAAATACAGCATCCATATGGACCTCACTGGGATTGTGCATAAACTGACTCACCACACTAACTGCATAGGCTAAATCTGGTCTAGTGTGGGACAAATAAATCAACCGTCCAACTAACCTCTGGTATCTCCCTTTATTTGTAGGTACTTGGTCCAAGTACTCTGCTAACCGATGATTCTGCTCGATAGGAGTATCAACAGGTCTACAATCCAGCATACCTGTTTCTGCCAACAAGTCTAAGACATACTTCCTTTGACTCAACACAATACAATCCTTCCCACGAGCAACTTCAATTCCCAAGAAATATTTCAAATTACCCAAATCTTTCATCTCAAATTCAGAAGATAACTGACCTTGTAACCTTTGAATCACCTCAATATCATCACCTGTCACAACCATGTCATCAACATAAATAATCAAGGCAGTCACCTTACCACACCGATGTTTAAGGAATAAGGTGTGATCTGAATTGCTCTGTCGGTATCCAATTTTCTTCATGAACTTGGTGAATCGGCCAAACCAAGCTCTGGGAGACTGCTTCAAGCCATAAAGCGACTTCTTCAATTTGCACACCACCTGTTCTCCAGTGGAAGTACCATATCCAGGAGGCAAATCCATATAAACTTCTTCATGCAGGTCACCATGCAAGAATGCATTCTTAACATCAAATTGTTGCAAAGACCAATCAAGATTAGCAGCTAACGAAAGAAGTACCCGAATTGTGTTAATTTTGGCCACTGGTGCAAATGTCTCATCGTAATCCACTCCATACTTCTGAGTATAGCCTTTAGCCACTAATCTTGCCTTGTACCGGTCCACTGAACCATCTGAATTATGTTTCACTGTATACACCCACCTACAACCAACTGTCTTCTTCCCGGGTGGTAATGATACTAACTCCCACGTACGATTCTTCTCAAGAGCATCCATATCGACTGTCATTGCTTTCATCCACTTCTCATCCTTCATGGCTTCCTGCACTTTACTAGGAAGAGACACAGAAGATAATTGATTCACAAAGGCTACATACGGTTTAGATAACCTATGGGTCGACACATAATTAGCAATAGGGTATTTAGTTTTAGCACTTAGAACAGGCTCATAGTGTTTCGGAGGCTGACCACGGGTTGAACGACTGGGCAAGGTTTTGGTGGGAACACTACCAGACACAGAAGGACTATTAGACAAGGAAGGATTAGGACATACCTCGGGTGATGATTGAGCAGGTGAGACCGCTGAAGGAGAGGGAGAGACAGAAGAATTATTCAAAACACCATCAGAAGACTGCAGAACCTCATCTGAAACAGGGTCTGAAACGGCCTCCTCGACCGACCGGTCAGATTGACCCAATTGACCAGTCCGTAACACATTGCCCGGGGTTTCTTTTCCTGCCGAACCCCTGTTTTCCGTTTCCAACTCAGACGATGGGTCGGTAGAGCTTCTATCCTCCTTTTCCAGCTCTGTTCCTAAACACTCCAACCTTAAGGATTCAGATGCCAGACTCTCATCTTGCCCATTGAACAAATCTTCATAATAATAAGACCTCTCCCCCTGAGGAGGAGTCACAGGAGGCAAGAAATAACAAGCATCTTCACTGAAAGTAACATCCATGGTGACATAAAATTTCTGGGATTGAGGATGATAACATTTGTAACCTTTCTGATGAGAGCCATAACCAACAAAGACACACTTAAGGGCTCTAGCATCCAATTTTGACCTTTGATTCTTATACAGATGAACATAGGCAACATAACCAAAGACACGAGCAGGAAGAGTATTAGATGATGGGATAGAAACGTAGTCAGACAAGACCTCAAGTGGGACACGACCTTGAAGAGGGGCAGATGGAAGGCGATTGATAAGATGAGAAGCACACAAAACAGCCTCTCCCCAAAGGTACTTAGGCATGTTAGCACTAAGCAAAAGGGACCGAGCCATATCCAGAAGGTGACGATTTTTCCGTTCAGACACCCCATTTTGCTCAGGTGTCTGTGGGCAAGAAGTTTGATGGATTATGCCATGGTGTTGGAAATATTCATGAAAAGAATGATTAACAAACTCACCTCCATTATCGGAACGAAAGACCTTAACATTAGCATCATATTGAGTACGAATAAGACTATGAAATGCTGTAAAGGCAGAGAAAACAGAATTTTTGGACTTAAGTAAGACAACCCAGGATAGTCGGGTAAAGTCATCGACAAATAACACAAAATATCGCATTCCAGAAAGGGTAGAATGTTTTGAAGGACCCCACAAGTCTGAATGAATTAACTCAAAAGGTATGATACTAGAATGAAAGCTCGAAGGATAACTAGACCTATGACTCTTAGCCAAAGCACAAGTTTCACAATGCAAGCTAGAATCACTTATTCCCAAAAATAACGAAGGCATAGACTTTTTCATAACCCCAAAAGATGGATGACCCAAACGTCTGTGCCACAACCATACCTCACTCAATCGATCAGAACTCAATGTCAGGGCCAAAGGCTGTTCCGGTACTTGTGTTTGTCCTGCGTACATGTAATCCAAGTGAAACAGTCTCCCCCTCAGGTCTCCCTTGCCAATAATCACCCGATTGCACAGATTTTGAAAAACAACATACATTGGATAAAAGGTTACAGAGCACTTATTCTGTGAATTCAGTTGAGATACAGATAAAAGATGATGAGACAACGAGGGTACATAAAGGACATCATACAAAACAATGGACGGTGTAACCTGAATAGACCCAATACCTAGGACCGGAAAAGACGCACCATTTGCATTAAAGACATGAGATATAGAAGGAGATGACATAGACACAAAGAAATACTTGTCGTAGGTCATATGATCAGTCGCACCAGAATCAATTATCCATGTATCACTACCAGTAAAGTCAGAAACATGTAAAGCAATACCAATTTTACCTCGAGTTTTCTTAGTCAAGAAAACATTATCCTTAGAGAGGTCTTGCCCTTCAACACTGTAGAAATCAGGTTCTGGTACTTGTTGGACTGCAACTTTGCCTCTCTGACTTCTACTCCCTCCAGTATTGCTCCCTCCACTCCAACCAGAATTGTTGGAATGAAATCTTTGCAACTTAGAACATTGATTCTTGAAATGACCAACTTCCTTGCAATAGTTACAAGCCATATGCAAATTTTTTTTTTATTTTTTTTTTACAGAAGCTTTAATTAAGCTCTCTAAAGAAAATAAAAGGATTAAAAAACTGAGAAGGTTAAAAACTTGTCTGTCATGCACGGTGAGATAGTGGGAATGATAGAAGTGGGGATGTATATATTAATGAAAAAAGGAGATGGGATTAGAAATGAGCTGATGGGCTTTTCTTTAATTAAAAAAGTAGATAATGCAGCAGCTTTTCAAAGGCTTGAGCTAGTGAGTTGCAAGTGGCTTTGTGGGTTGTTGCAGTAGAAAGGGATCGTGAGGTTGCTGCTGCAAGTGACGTGATGGACGGAGCTGCTGCTGCTGCTGCAAATGATGTCGGATCGTGGGGTTGCTGCTGCTGCTGCAGGTTTTGGACGGACTGGAGCAGCTGCTGCGGGTTTCGGACGGAAGATGCAGAGGACTGGACCGAACTGCTGCTGCTGCTACGGGAACGGCTCACGGTGATGGTAGTGTGCTGGAGTGAAGATAACCAAAAAAGAACCCGAAAAAACTAAAGAATCCGAAACTGCATTAACCAAAAGAACCCGAAAAACAAAAAAACACGGCAGAACAAACAGAGTCCAAATTGGATCTCTGCTCTGATACCAAGTCAAAGATAACAAGATTGAGAGAATAATTTGTATTGATGTTTTACAGAAGATGATTGAATTCCTATATTTCTCTCTTACAAGCTCTTACTCAGAAGAGGTAAATATATACAAGGTGTATACTATTCTAATAGTGAAGGTAATAGACACAGATCCGGAAATTAGGCAGGTAAGTCACTTTTACTTTTCCACTTTTCCTTTTACTTTTCCACTTTTACTTTTCCACTTTTCCTTTTACTTTTCCACTTTTACTTTTCCATGTTTCCCTCACGCCAACACAGCTTACTTATGATTCCTGAGAGAAACCATATTGGAGTCCTGAATAGTTTCAATATTGAGCAGATACACAGATTAAGAGGACCACAGTGTGTGTAGGGCTTCAAATGAATAAATGTGTCATTTACAGAGAGAATAAATGGCTGGGGCAACATGCATTTCTAATAAGGGGATGAAAACAAAGCAAAAGATACCACATGTACCAGAACCAAGCTATTACTAAACCAGTGGAGACAAAAACACTGCAGAATTTTCAGTGCAGAAGCAAAAAACAGAAGGTAGGAAGAAAACAAGTTTATCTAAACCAAGTGGTATATAATCAAATCATCAAACAAAAAAATAGTAAACACTAGGCATTGACCCCCGCGCGATGCTGCAGGTACGTTATATTTCAAACTACAGCAATTACAAACGTTCAAAATATATAAGTAACTAAAGTATCCTTTACAGATTCCAGAATTTGGTATGCTAACCAGATATGCACATATTTCAAAAAATAAGATATGAAAGTAGGTTTGTATGTACATATTGCAAAAAATGGTTAGATTTAGGAAAAATGTTCTATGTTTGTACTTTGTAGTTAGAACCAACTATTTCACATTAACTCCTCTGACGTGTCTTCAGTTGGTTCTGTCATGTCTCTCTCATTTGGAACTCAGAATAATCATATTAAGATGAAAGTAGAGTGAAAGATTGAATGCATATGCAAATTGCTGATTTGAAATCTCAGATTCATATGTAAGAATGAATGCAGTGAAAGCTTATGAAAGACGGACAGAAGGACAACCATATTTAAACCAGCCTAGCATAAACACAAACAATGTATGTTTGTAAGAGAAGTTGGACCTCTATATTTCTTTTTAGCTATCTAGAGCTAATCATCGAAGTAGAGTGATGCAACAACTCTCCACCTTTCCCTTCCTACAATGATCACTATGACAACCAACTACTACCCCACCAAAATCTGAGTATTATCTCATCTGCAGATTCCCAATATCCCATTTAACTTCTTTGATAGCCGCAAACTCCCTCTTTCCAACTCCTTTCCAGTGCCTGACCACTCACCTCAATGTATAACAACAAAAATCCCTCCCAAAATGTTGGCTTAGCACCTAGTTGACTTCCAACCCCCGTAATGCCGCCTTATTCACTCAGAATGAGAATCACTTACCTCCTCTAGGCTATGCTGATAACCATATATACGTGAAGAAAAAACTCGTAATTGGATCCTCATGGACCCTGCCAATGAGTCCCAAGATGTCAAATGAAATGCATATTACCTATATCAGTAAAACCAGAACAGGGCTTGCCAAAGATACCACCTTCCTTCACAAAGGTAGCACCTTTACTATCCTACAACATTCATTATCTCCTATATCATCTCTAGTATTCACCAACGCGATTCAATCGACCAACAAACAAACACAATTTCTTCATATATAATTAATCACTAATCGATATGAAAACCAAATCGATGCAGTCGCAGACCAACATCTATAGAATTTCAGACAAAACAATACAGCAAGTAAACAATATTAATCCACACACTGACACACACCTAAAATTAATATCTTAATGATTCTTCAATTGTCATTGCTTCAGATTTCGTTCTAAAAAGATAAAAAATAATAATTATTATTATTATTATAATTAAAAAAAAAAAAAAAACTATAACTCATAAAAATAGTTAACTAATTATATCGAAGAAAAATGATTTGTGGCCTCAAAGAGGCCTAAGATTTGTGGCCTCAATCCTAGGTGTCATGCCATGTCACCTACACACATCATCTATTTGTCAAATCATGTCATGTAATTCTTGAGTAAAAAGACAATCTTATCCTTCCAAAATCTAATGGCTCTAAATTATTTTGGTTTTCATCTAAAAAAAAAATATATTATTTTGGTTTTTTTTTTTTTTGTTATATATATAATTATATATATATATATATATATATATATATATATATATATAATTCGTCAAAAAAAATTATATATAAATATGTGTTTGTGTGTATAAATAAATAAATATATATATATATATATATATGTATATATATAATTCGTACAGAAAAATTTATATATATATATATATATATATATATATGTATATATATAATTCGTACAGAAAAATTTATATATATATTCGATGTAGAATTAATATAGTATAAATATATATATATATATATATATATATATATATATATATATATATATATATATATTAATGTCATAATTCTAACACACAAAAAAAAATTGATTCCACAAAAATGGAAAGAAAATATATTAATATCTTAATTATAACCCATCAAATTTGGTAAATTGAAGTAATATTCAACTCTTTTAATAAATGAATTTAATAAAATTAATGGAAGATTATTAGTTTACCTTACACTAACAAGTTAATTAGACTATTAGTGCGTATTCTATGATTTCATTAATGGTAAAGGCTTGAGGGCAGCCGTACTGGCCCTTATTTAAAAAAAAAAAACAAGTTAATTAGAAAAGTCAAAAATTAAATTGGATCCACAAAAATGGAAAGAAAATGTATTGAAATCGTAATTAAAACCTATGAAATCTGGTAATTGAAGAGGTAAGAAAATATCATTAATAAATTGATCGAATGATAAAATTCTAGATTCCATCATTTCAAAATTTCTCGATAATTTAATATTGTCTCATCCAAACGTAACATTAGGAAGTGTTCCTTAAAGGTCAAGTGAGACTTCATTAATACAACTGTTCATTTATTTTTACATGAAAAAACAATCATAATGTTATTAATACTATGTAGAAATTCAATGAACAATAGGTGTATAACACAGCAATAATCAAAGAAAAAGTGCAATTAAGGAAGGTGTAAAATAGAAGTCATCATCCACATTAACATTAAAGTCAGCTAACATGTCTTACACGAACAAATAAGTAATAAGTAGCTAATAATGAGCCAGTAAAGTTTACTGGGGACTTTTCCCTAATGGCATATTTACACTGAAATAGAATCATCATCCACACTGAAATTTAAAGTCAGCTAACATGTCTTACAGTAACAAATAAGTACTGAGTAGCCAATGATGAGCTAGTAGAGTTCACTGGAGACCTTTACCTAGAAGCCATCATCTACTGAAACTGAAAGAACTAACATGTCTTGCACGAACAAGTAAGTATTTAGTAGCCAATGATGAGCTAGTAGAGTTCACTGGAGACCTTTACCTAATGGCATATTCACACTTAAATAGAAGCCATCATCTACTGAAACTGAAAGAGATAACATGTCTTGCACGAACAAGTAAGTATTAAGTAGCCAATGATGAGCTAGTAAAGTTTACTGAGGATCTTTTCCTAATGGCATAATTACACTAAAATAGAAGTCATTATCCACATTGTCTTACAGTAACAAATAAGTACTAAGTAGCCAATAATGAGCTAGTAAAGTTCACTGGGGACCTTTTCCTAATGACATAATTACACTAAAATAGAAGTCATCATCCACACTGATATTTAAAGTTAGCTAGCATGTCTTACACGAACAATAAGTACTAAGTAGCTAATAATGAGCCAGTAAAGTTTACTGGAGACCTTTCCCGAATGGCATATTCACACTAAAATAGAAGCCATCATCCATTGAAACTTAAAATAAGCTAGTGTGTATTGCACGAACAAGTAAGTACTAAGTAGCCAATAGTAAAGTTCAACGGGGAATCTTTCCCTAATAACATATTCACACTAAAATTGAAGCCATATATCATTCACATTGAAATTGAAAGTCAGCTAAGTACTAACATGTCTTATACGAAAAAAAAAAAGTACTAAGTAGCTAATAATGAACAAGTAGAGTTCACTGGGAACTTTTTCTATAAAATAGAAGCTATCATTCACATTTAAAAATCATTATTGTCTATTGAAAAATTTGGGATCAACAAAACAAGTATACTTTCAAAAATTAATTTCCTCATGTGCAATATATTGTATTCCATATTAAGCAATTTCTTTTCAGATATCAACTTCCCAATCAATTTAGATATCTAGGTTTTCAATCACCAGATTTTATGAGTTAAAATTACGATTTAAATACATTTTCTTTCCATTTTTGTGAATCCAATTTAATTTTTGACTTTTCAAATTAACTTGTTAATGTAAGGTAACTAATCTTCCATTAATTTTATTAAATTTATTTATTAAAAGATTTAAATATTACTTCAATTTACCAGATTTCATGGATTATAATTACGATATTAATATATATATATATATATACACACACCACATTAATTCTCCATCGAAAATATATAAATTTTTTGGAGAAAATGGTCGACTAAAACGAATATATATATATATATATATATATATATATATATATATATATATATATATATATATATATATAATAGTGGTGGTTTGGCTATTTTTAATTTCAGTTTACACTTTTATCTATTTATATTTTATTGACTTAATTTAATAATTATGTTATAAAAGGGTATTATAGACACTTCAAAATTTGGTGAAACCCTTTGACACCAAAAGAGGGCTTCCATTTATAGTAGTAGATATATATATATATATATATATATATATATATATATATATATATATATATATATATATTTTCGATGGAGAATTAATGTGGTGTGTGTGTGTGTGTGTGTATATATATATATATACCCATACTTTTTTTTGAATATGTATAATGAAAAAAAATCCAAAATAATGAAAAAGAAAGAAAGGAAAAAAAACCAAACAATATTTTTTTTAGAAGAAAGTCAAAATAATTTAGAGCCGTTATATATTCAACAACATATATATATATTCAGTTGGTGGTGATCGGCCGCTGGGTTTGGATCGGCGTTGATCATCAGTTGGTGGTGATCGGAATTCGTTGCAAGGGAGGCTTCGGCCTTTGGGGCAGCGTCAAGCTCGATCGAGGTCGCTGGTGGTGAGGAAGCGGTTGATCTAGTCGAGGCAAGGCGGCGGGTTCGGCGAGTTGGTGCACTTCTGATGTGGTGGGCCAAGGGTTGGCCGCCGGAGGACATGCCAGCGAAGGAGCAGCGGTGTAGAGCGGCTCCTCCTCTGTTTGCTTGGGGTTGGGCCTGGGTCTTTGGGCCTGGGATCAATCTTGGGCTGATAGGGCAGGGGCCTGGGCTCAATCTTGGGCTGATGGGCCTATTTGATTTTATTTCTGCAACAAGATTTATTTCTGCAAGACAAGACTGGACTTGGGCTTGGGCTCGGGTCCAGACAATTGGGGCCCTAATATATTAGGGTTTGAGCCTGTGTGAGGTTGGATTAACTTCTATGAGTCTTCTATGACGTTTCTAGTCTCTTGTTTGTACCACAATTGCGTGATTGGCAAGTGAGGGCTAGTTGAATGATTTCTTTCCGTAGGAGGCGAGGTTTTTTCATTCTTGTATAGGCTCGCTTAAATGTGAGCGACCCAGTGATCTTTAAAGGTTTGCTTTAGCTTAGGTAGGTTACTCCGGTTTTTACCGGATTTCTTATGTAAGTTTTGGTAGACTTCAGCCTATTTGCTGTTGATCTAATGAATTCAACTTCTATTTCAAAAAAAAAACATATATATATATTCACAAAAATATATAAATATAAATTTTTTTATACGAATTATATATATAATAAAAAAAGAAAAAGAAAAAAATAAAATAATATATTTTTTTCTAGAAGAAAAC
Source organism: Rosa rugosa (assembly GCF_958449725.1). Taxonomy (NCBI): domain Eukaryota; kingdom Viridiplantae; phylum Streptophyta; class Magnoliopsida; order Rosales; family Rosaceae; genus Rosa; species Rosa rugosa. The sequence continues at coordinate 22,641,428 of NC_084826.1, forward strand.
TAAAATAATTTAGAGCCATTAGATTTTGAAAGGATAAGATAGTCTTTTTATTCAAGAATGACATGACATGATTTGACAAATTAATGAGGTGTATAGGTGACATGGCTTGACACCTAGGATTGAGGCCACAAATCTTAGGCCTCATTGAGGCCCTATATCATTGCCCTTATATCGAATTTGTGTTCTCCGTTTGGACTTTGTGAATTCCTTGAAGTATTTAATTTTTAATCTTCACCATGCTTTATTTATTTTATGATTCCTTTCCGTAACTACATGAATGACCTAGGTTTTCTGTTTGTTCATGTCGTACAAATGTCTGCAAAGCATATGAACCATCTACTTTGCTGGAAGAAAAAGACTTCTGGAAGCACTCCATTTCCTGAAGCCTTTTGGTTGTACTTTAATACATGGATGCAGGACTACTTTAATACATGGATGCAGGCATTAAAATATATCTCTCTAAGCACCAACATTTCCTTAATGAAAACTCTTCCACAGTAGCAAACTAATGCATTTGGGAGACAAATATAAATTTCATTAAAAAACTAAAAAGAAGGAAAAGTGAAGTTGCAAATCGCAAGGTATCGAAAGGAGAATGAATAAAGCTCTACTTTGCCCAGAACAGGCCATTTTTCCGGTAGTCAATTCCAGTATAAGAGCAAGAATCAAAGCATGCTTCTTTTAATCACTATATGTATAAACCCAACGAAACACAAAATTCCTAAAACCCCTAATTTTCTCAACTCATCGAACCCAGAAATTGTGACACACAAAATGCAGATCCAACTTCAACAAAGCATAAAATGACGGCCCATTTCAGCTACAGGCACATTTACAATGCCACCACTGCACCAACCCGCAGCCGCATTGGCTTGAGACTGGCGCCACCACCAACTCCACAAATCCACAGCCATTTTGCAGGGAAAAGACTCCACCTCAAATTAATGTCTTACTTCTCTCTGTTTTTTTTTTTTTTTTTTATTACAAGGAAGCCCGAAGGCAGAGGACAGAAAAACCTAAAACACAATTAATCTTGGTTTAGACAAACCCAATAGATCAGCTTCCAGAAGAGGCACAACATTAGTAGGAGGAGAGCTAAAGAATCTGCATCCAGGCTCAAAACCATGCCCAATATTTGCTAACAAATTAGCCACTGTATTACATTCTCTGTAAACATGGGTAAGGGACGCATTCCAATCCCTACTCAAGAGTTCCTGACAACTTGCCACAATACTATAAAGAGGATGGAGATGAGCAATGGGAGAGAGAACCAACTTAACCGCAACAAGTGAATCCATTTCAATTTTCAATTGTCTACACTCATTCCGCCAAGCCATTTCCATTCCTTTAAGAAGCCCCCAAAGTTCAGCCTCAACAACTTGACCAATGCCCAATTTGATAGAAAACCCATTCATCCATTCCCCCTTATCATTTCGAAGGGCTCCTCCAGCACAAATAATCCCAGTATTTTTGTGTAAACTACCATCAACATTTAACTTAAACCAATCCTTAGGCGGAAAATGCCAACATAGCTGAGCCATTAGTCTAGGAGGTTTAGCATGTGTAATCATATTTGCTTCAAAATAATCTCTGGTAGATTGATGGATGATTACGCTAGGCCACACTGGAAATTTAAAAGTATGATCCAAGATGATGCTACACCTCCATTTCCAAATATACCAAAGCCCCATAGCAAAATAGCAACACCAAGGAACTTCGTATTGCATTCTCACAGAGGACTTTAAATTGATAAGCAACCAATCATTGAAAGGAAGAGCATAAGATGAGGAGAACTCACTTGTAGATTGGAGGGCAGGCCAAATCCTCATAGAAATATTGCAGTCTTTGAAGAGATGGTTCAAGGATTCAAGTGGGAAGCTGCATCTTGGACAACGGGTATCAGTAGCCAAACCTCTACGAACTCTGCCGGCATTTGTTAGCAATCTATCGTGCACAAGGGTCCATAAGAAGGTTTTCACCTTATGAGGGACTTGAAGCTTCCAAATAAAATTCCATGGCCATGGTTGATGTTCCAAATTCAAAAATAGAGAGTGATAAGCAGTTTTAACAGAAAAGTTACCATTCTGAGATAACCTCTAAATGATCGTGTCATCACCACTATGAATACCTCCTGCATGCATACTCAAAATTTTTAATTTCACATCCTCAGATAAAAATTCTTGCACCCGGTGTAAATCCCATCCACCACAGTAAACATCACACACTCTTAGCCCTTCGAGATTGGGAGGAATAGGCTTCAAAGCTATAGCAGCCAAAACGCCAAACCCTGTCCAATTATCATTCCAGAAGGAAATTTGCGTCCCAGATCCAATCCTTCATTTAGACCCCTGAGGGAGCAGTTGAGCTCCATAGAGGATGCCTTTCCATGTACTAGAACTAGAAGGAAAAGGTGATGTTAGCTTTCGCAAAATGCAATCATCTTTAAGGTATTTTTTATTCAAAGCCTGGGCCCACAACCCTTGTTCCTGTTGCAAAAGCCTCCATCCTATTTTGGCTAACACAGCCTGATTCATCATACATGTCTTCTTCAAACCCAAGCCACCATAACATTTAGGTTTACAGACTGTATCCCACTTCACAAGATGAATTTTTTTCTGTTCTTCAGTGTGCCCCCAGAGAAAGTTCCTGTTCAAACGATCAAGAGTATTACAAATGGACATAGGAAGTCTTACTGATTGCATAGTATAAACTGGTAGTCCAGCTGTAACCGATTGGATTAGGGTGTATCTCCCAGCCATCGAAAGGGTGTGGCTTTTCCAAGAAGTGAGTCTGAGTTGGACCTTCTCCACTAGGCCTTTATAAGTCTCAGGGGTAACTCTTGAGTGTAACAGGGGCACTCCAAGGTACTTCCCTAAGTTATCAGTTAAAGGAGAACCACAAATGTCTGATAATTGAGCAGCAAGACCTTCCTCAGTATTTGGAGAACAGAAAAAGGAGGATTTCTCAAAACTTACTTCTTGGCCTGAATTTAAGCAGAAGCAATCAATACAAGAACGCATTACCTCAGCTTGAGAAAGAGAAGCCTCTGCAAATAAGATCAAGTCATCCGCGAAGAAAAGATGGGAGACAACAGGGCCATTTCTAGAGATTTTCACCATTTTCCAAGTACCTTGTTCAACTTGAAAATTGATTAGATGCGAAAGGTTCTCCATACATAAGACAAACAGGTAAGGGGACAAAGGATCACCCTGCCTTAGCCCACTCTCTGGGCTGATATTTTCAGTGGCTTCGCCATTAATTATGACTCTGGAATTTACAGAGGTAAAACATTGAATCATCAGCTGTAATAATTTACCCCGAATACCCACTTCCCATAGCACACTTTTAATAAAATGCCACTGTAGCTTGTCATAAGCTTTAGCAAGATCAATCTTCCAAGCCATAAACCCAAGGTTCCCTCGGGAGTTTCGAAACTTATGCAAAAGCTCTTGAGCTACAATAATATTATCATTAATATTTCGGCCAGGAATAAAACTAACCTGATTAGGAGAGATTAGAGTACTCATCATGGGCCTTAATCTTTGCACAATGATCTCTGAGATCACTTTATACAAAGTGTTGCAAAGACTAATCGGTCGCATCTGCTTCATGGAGAGAGGGCTTGCCACTTTGGGAATTAAATCAATGAGAGTGTTATTCAGGTTCTCAGGGAGCTCACATTTGTCAAAGCACTCTTTAACCATCTTAATAATGTCATCTTTGCAAGTTGCCCAATGAGCCTGGAAGAACTTTGCAGGAATTCCATCTGGGCCTGGAGCTTTGAGCCCACCAGTGGAGAACATACTACTCTTTATTTCTAATTGAGAAACATCACGACTGAGGTCACCAAGATCGTTTGGATCAATTCTTGGGAACAAATTAGGAATAGCTTCACTTACTCCTAAAGTATTCTTTTCTCTGAATAATCCCTTGAAATAGCTCACAGCAATAGAATACAGATCATCTCTATCAGTCCTCCAAGTGCCATACTCATCTTCAAGCCCTTCAATTCTGTTTCTTCTTCTACGAATAATGGTGGACAGATGAAAGAATTTGGTGTTCTTATCCCCTTCTCTCAGCCATGTATTTCTCGATTTTTGTTTCCAGAAAATCTCTTCACTAGACAAAATCTCATGATATTCTTTAGTCAATTCCTTCTCCAAATTCACAAGAAAAGGAGGCTTTCTTTGGCAGAGGACCTTTTGAATACCTGCAAGACGAGCAATCAATCTTCTTTTTTTTCTAAAGATATTCCCAAAGACTTCCACATTCCATTTCTTAACTGCATCAGTAAACAAGACCATTTTGTAGGAGATAGAAACTTCCTCCATAGACCAATTTTGCTTTGCAAAGTCTCCAAACCCCGAATGATTCAGCCACATTGCCTCAAAAACGGAAAGGTTTGAGAGTTAGAGAAGGGGTTTGAGCTCTACTCAAACTGAGAAAAATAGGACAATGATCAAATTTAAGTCTTGCAACATGCTGAACAAACGCATCTGGGAACTCGTGTCTCCACGAAATATTACAAAGGCCTCTATCCAATCTCTCCAAAATCTCTTCCCCATTTCTGATAGCCTTCCAAGTAAAATCAGCACCAATGTAGCCCATATCAATCATGAAGTTTCTGTCAACCCAATTTGCAAAGCTACCCCCACCAAGTACAGCTCGTCCCCCTTGTTTATCCGCATTTGAAATTAACTCATTAAAATCACCAGCAATAAGCCAAGAGATAGTACAATGGGAGTTAAAATTATCCAAATAGGACCATAACTCTTCACGTAAAACAGGATCAGGACTCGCATAAACAGCAGTGAAGAACCATTGCTTATCCGAAGATTCAGTGACAAGAGAGGTAATAGACTGAAAATTACTATCCACCACATCAAGTTTCACATGGCTTTCATCCCATAAAAGCCAAAGACCACCAGAGAATCCATTAGCATCCTCAATAGAAAAAGACGAAAAGCCCAAAGATTTTGCAACCTTTGTAGCTTTGTCTCCACTAATTCGAGGCTCAGAAATCGCCAAGACATTAAATCTATATATTCTTCTCAAATCCTGAATAATATCAGGCAGTTTGGAGTCTGCAGCACCTCTTACATTCCAATATAAGATACTCGACATGATAACAAAGTTTTAAGAGAAAGAGAGCCAAGGGCATAACCCTATCCATGTGTAGTTATAGTTTCCTCCATGGAAGAAGAAACTACACCTACCATATCTGCCTTAGAATTACCATCTGTAGTAATAATATCTTTACTTACCCCAGATGAGCTAGCACACACCAATGGCGTTGTACCAACCATGAAAACCTTCTCATTCTTCCCCAATTGAGTACTCACAATATCATTTGGGTCAAGGGCCTTTGAGGGAGAAAAAGCAGATGAGTTAAGAGTCTGTGAAGCAACTTGTGGTTGAATAACAAAGGGTCTAACAGCAATTCCATTTGTTACATCTTTTAGGGCTTTCCTCTGTCGGGTAGGCTTCTTCAAAACTCTACCCTTAACCTGACTTGGATCAGCATCACTTGTTGCTCTCTCAGTAATAGGGGGAAAGGTAACCTGAGCAGCTTGTTCATCTGTAGCAGTTTTGCTTTTATTTTTTCCTCTGGAGTTGACTGATAGTTTCACATTCAACGTTGGCCGATTACTTTGCTCAATCTCAACAGAGCTTTTCTTCAAACTAGTTTTCCCTTAGACTGGTTTCCATGTCTTTGGAATGGCAAGGCTGCTTGTCGGTGCCACTAGTCCGGCTGAAGGGACAGATGATCCTTCAATGTCATTTGCAAGCACTTGGAACTAAGACCCTTGATTGTCAACCTTCCTACTTCCAGAGGACTCATTCTTCATATTATTCTTCTTTTTCTTATAGCTCACATCATTCCATGGCCCAAGGCCTACCACATTGGTACCATCTACACCTTTTACCATTTCTGTAATACTCTAATCCACCTGAGAATTGGAGATAGAAGCTGTTGTTTCCATGGACACAACATTCTCATCAGTAGCATTTTTGGTAGATATAACAGTGGCACTATCCTTCTCTTTGCTTTCTGGACAGTTTGCTTTTGTGTGCCCAACAATACCACAATTATAACAGAAAGTGGGCATACATTCATACTCTATTCTATACCAAGTGTTCTTCACCTGTAACTCAGCTCGCAAAGGTTTCGCTAAATCCAATTCAACACAAATTCGCGCATACTTACCTCTTGCTTGAGCAGCAGTATGCAGGTCCACTTTTACAGTCTCACCAAGGAGATTACCAATCTGAGTAAGAGAATCAAGCTTGAAATAACGGATATCCAGGCCAGCAATCCGCACCCAGACAGCTAGATGGGTAACACGATGGTTCGTCGAATCGAAATCAGACTTCCATTTTTGCAGTGCTACATATTGTCCCGCAATCATCAGTGGTCCACCTGTTAGCACAGATTCCACATATTGTCTTACTTCTCTCTGTTTCCTATTCACTTATGATACATCACACGACCACTTACTAATAGGCTTCCGTCTCGATTTGGGATAGGCTCACGTTTGTGGCTGGATGGTTTCCAAGACATACACGTGCCACACACACACAGTCAAAAACCTGAGCCAGAGTCACACTGCCAAAAAAGATAGAAGGAAATGGAAGACATCTGGTATAAAGAAAAGGTCCAAAATCAGGAGCGTATATTTTCTTAATAATCAAATGTATATGCTCATTAAGTGGTTGGCCTCTTCCTTACATGATAATGCCAGACTATAACATCATCATAATTCACTTGGGTTGTGCATACTTCAAAACTATTTAACTACTGAAAAAGGGTTTAAAGAAAATGAAATAACAGTTATCAAGCAAACAGCTCTAGCTCAAAAGGCGACTTATAAAAATTTATTCGATTATAATAGATAAAAATCAGACCACTCCCCTACATGAAGCATGAACTTGGCCACATCCTGAGGTCCTGGACTCAGTTTTCCTTCTTCCACTTGCATATTTATCCTTCTTCCACTTATTACCAGAAAATATAGGAGCCATACTACAATGCTATGATAACGATGCTCATATAGGCAGATCAATTTAATCTAATCTGAGTTTACTACCCGAACAAATTAAATGGTAACAGCATCTTGATACAAAAACAAAAAAAAAAACAAAAAACAAAATTCCAACACAGAGAATCCTGTATTACCAGAAATAAAACTGAAATTAGCAAGCAACTCACCTCAAACCAGTCCAATCAATTACTCATACCTCACACTCCAACGCACAAAAAAAAAAAAAAAAAAAACCTCAATGAGTTCAAAACCACGGGAAACAGAAGACAAAATCAAAACCAAACCCATAAAATGGACAAATCGGATATCGTCCAAGACAAACCCAAACCGGTTCATCCTTTTATCACTCAAAATCCAAACTAATAAAACTCAACCATTACACCACCAATTATGCGAAAGTTTTGTACCAATCTTTCTCTATCTCTGCAGCGAAACTTTTGTCCCAACCACTCTCTTCACTGATGTCTCTCTTATCTCTCTCTTTCTTCTACGCTGACTATCAGCATCCATAATTCGTGCATCAGTGACACAACCGTAACTGAAGAAAAAAACCGAGGGCCATGATGATTATAGCATGATGTCGAAACTTCCCCAAGGGAGAGAACTTCAGTAGTGGCAATACTTAGGGATCCAGTTGACCATTTTTTAGTTCTTATGAATTTTCGGACCTCTGTCGTTTTTCAAGTAATATACTTAGCTTTATCAATTCATATAAAATGACCAACATAGACACGAATGAAGAAAAAATAAACATTTTCCTGTACTTGTTCGACAAACAACTCAACGGATGTGTACTGTAAGACTCTTAAGTTATTAAGTTATTGAATCGAGCTCAATAGATATCATCTTTTTCTCAATTGATAGCATCGTCGGTGTTGAAGAGTATTCTTTATCTTCTATCAAACATACGTTTTTAATTTAAAAAGTCTACCGTAGCCTTATCAATGTATCTAATCATATTGCGGTATTAAAAAAAATTCAAAAATATTCTCTGATATAGGTTGAATGCAGTCTAGTGTTCACACAATATCCAATCTGAATTGTAGATATTTTATTTCAAGGTTCTTAACGATTAAGATGGAGCCCTACTTCAATTGAAAGAAAAAAGAAAAAAAAGGAATATCAAATCCTAATGACCTTCCCATGTTGCCCTTTTGGATTCTGGTATCGATTTGGGTAAAAATTGATAATGGAATATGTGAAATCTGGAGAGAGCAATTTTGTGACCAACACTTTTTGGCCGCGTTTGGTACATATGACAAGATTGGATTGGTTAACATGTCTAAATATGATTGGATTTCAATAGGTTAAGATAACCAATCCTAATCGTATCAGTTGTTTGCTGCAAAATTGGATAACAAACTGGACTGGATAGTGATAAAATTTAAAAAAATTAAAATTAGATAGAGATCGGCCACAGACATCACTGCCGGCAGTCCTAGTCGCCACTGTTATCGTCGGTCAACAACCCAGACCCATACAACTCTCTCTCTCTCTCTCTCTCTCTCTCTCTCTCTCTCTATTCTTAGAGAACATGCCCGCCATCACACTTGGCCTCCACAGCTCGCCGGTGCCTAACCATCGCTTTCGTTCATCGCCGCCCATCTCCATTCCACTTCAAGTCTGAGAACTTGAAGATCTATCCAGCTGGCACGACCCATCAAATAGATCAATATGAAGCTTCGACGGAATTGGATCTAGAGTAACGATTCACGTTGAGTGGTGAATCCAAACTCATCAGCTACACAAATTAGATGATTCCGATGATCGAAATAAGTTGCGTAACGGCGGTGGAATGCATCGGAGATTGGAGAAATCGGTGGAGAGCTACTAGAGAAGAAGAAGAAGAAGAATTCGAAGCCGAGGTTCAGTTTATCGTGGTTGATGCTAGAGATGCAGAATTGGAGGCTTTTTGGTTGGATAAATTATATATTACCTTTCTAACAGGATTGGTTATCCATACTTGATAAGATTTGAAAAATCTGGCAGCAAATTATCTCAGCTTCCAAACATGATTAGTTCCCAGATTATATTTAAATTTTCCTATCCAACCTCTATATCCGATGAAACAAACGCGGCCTTTATTCTAAAAAAATGGCAGCGGCTGTCGAAGAACCTATTATTCTACTAGCGCTAGCAACCACCAATATTTGAATAATAGCTTCAATGAACTCCGTTTTGAACCACATGTAGAAGAAGAGTGAAGATAATTAAAGAATTTTTATTCAAAGATCAATTGCAAGTAGCTATTTAGGATTGCTTGTGACTTTAAAAAAAAAAAAAAAACTGTTGCTACTGTGTTGTGAGAATAATCAGTTGTGAATTAAAACAGTTTCGTGTTTGGTAAATAATATTTTTAAAAGTGTTGTCAATACATAAAACAACTTCAGAGCGTGTTTTGATCTACAGCAGCTTCTAAAAACAACCTCTGGGCTGCTTTTAAAATATGCTGTCAGTGACATATAACTTTCAATTAAAGCTGCTTTTTATTTATTTACTTAACACAATAAAATCTAAAATTTTAAACAAAAGCTGATTTTTTTTAAAAGCGTTGTCAATACATAAAACAACTTTAGAGCGTGTTTTGATCCACAGCAGCTTCTAAAACCAACCTCTGGGCTGCTTTTAAAATATGCTGCCAGTGACATATAACTTTCAATTAAAGCTGCTTTTTATTTATTTACTTAACACAATAAAATCTTTTTTATTTATTTACTTAACACAATAAAATCTAAAATTTTAAACAAAAGATGATTTTTTTTAAAAGCGAAGCAATCCCAAACGGAATGCTTATTCTTAAAATATACAATTTGGTTACCAAGCTTTTCGGATTTGATTTACCGCAAGTCTGCAGTAGTGCCCTAAAAAACATAGATTCACCATACCAATATATCACATTATCACTCTCCTTAGGTAAGCTGAGCCGAAATATGGTCTATTGAACTTTTTGGTATTGAGGAGCTAAGTTTTCCTAGAATTTAGTACGGTTATATATAATTGATAAAAACAGCTAGTCCTAGACCTTAGGAAGATTCAAAAGTGATAACTATGGTTTTTTTTTTTTTTTTTTTTTTGGAAAATAAGTTCAATCATGGCAACTAGGGGTGGGCTCGCGAAACCGAAAACCGAAAAAAACCGCACCGATACCCGAACCGAAGCCGAAAAAAACCGCACCGAATAGCAAAAAACCGCACTGCACCGAATCTGGTCGATTCGGTTTTCAGTTTCGGGCCGGCCGAAACCGAACCGAAAAACCGAACTTCCCCCAGAAACGACGTCGTTTGTATATGTTGAATCGGAAACCCTAAAAACCTAAAAATCTCCCTAAGTCATTCCGCCTCTCTCTCGATAGTATCGACTCCTCTCTCTCTCTCTCTCAGTCTCAGACTCGTCCCGAACTCCCGATCGCGATTCGACCTCAGCCCCGACCCCGAGTCTCGACTCTCGACCTCTCCCTCTCTCTCTGAGACAGATCACGCTTCGACCTCAGTCCCCAGTCTCGGCCTCTCCCTCTCTCTCTGACCTCAGTCCCCAGTCGGTGGTCTCGTCTCCCTCGATACTTCGCCGGAAGTCGAAGCTCTCTCCGGTAAGCATATTGGTAATTCCCTTCTTTGTTGTGCGTTAATTTCACTTCAGTCTTTGATTGCTTTTCCTCTTCAGCAAAACCCCATCGATCTGGGCTTTTTGACGTCTCTGTGGATCGGAGCCCGGCGATAACCTCATCACGTTTTGCTGGTCGTCGTCTCCCTCACACCTTCGCCGGAACCGAAGCTTGGTTTCAGGTACACCTCTTTGATAACCGAAGCTTGCTCTCTGTTAAGCTAATTGATTAAGCTTGGTTTCAGGTGGTTTGTTTCAAGTTGATTAAGCTAATTGCATTCTCCCTGTCAAGAATCTCAAACTTTCAACATGCAAGTCATTATGCTTATACCTTTGACAAATTTGGGATATGGGTTTCAGGTATTCTGCATTTGTTTTGGCCGAGTAGTTCTAGACTTGAGATTGCTGAAAATGAAGAGGCAAATGGAGAAATATAAGTCATGTGGTACAAGTTCTGCCTCAGCCCCGAAGATTAAATCATCTTCATCATCTCAGGTAGCATTTTTTTGTTTAAAATCTGTAATCTATTTGTTGATGTGGATAATTGTACCCTAGTTTGTTGATGTGGAATTGTGGATAATCTGTAATCTGTTTGTTGATGTTAAAAGAAAAAGACGTGAAAATGAAAAACTTAAAGGAATTGTGGACTGAATATTTGTAGTTGACTATTGAGAACTGAATATTAGTTAAGGAGGTGGTTTAACAATAGGTAATCTGTTTGTTGATGTGGAATTGTGGATAATCTGTAATCTGTTTGTTGATGTGGAATTGTGGATAATCTGTAATTTGTTTGTTCATTAGAGAGATGTTGTAGAACTACTGATAATTTCAAAACAGTAAGCCTCATGAATTACTGTAACCTAAAAAATAAGTGACAAACCATCCTTGATCAAACAAAACATAAACAAAAAAGTAACAAACCATGCAGGGAAAAGCTAGCTTGTAATGATAGTGCAGTGATATTATCTTCATGATATGTATATTCACTAGTTGTAATGATATTTACTTTTAAATTGTATATTCACTAGTTGAGATATATTCACTGTGCAGTAAATTGTATATTCACTAGTTGTAATGATTCATAGTGCAGTAAATTGTATATTCACTAGTTGTAATGATTCATTATTGATCCATACCTGCAGTTTATGTTTTTTGTTGATTATTCCAATTTCCTGTATTTTGTTTTTGTTTGCAGTATGAGTTTTGTGCTTAAAAACTGCAGTTTCTGTTTTTTGTCTCTTATTCTGTATTTTGTTTATGTTTGCAGTTTCTGTTTTTTTTTTTTTGTTATTGCAGTTTTTGTTTTTTGTTTCTTATTGCAGTTTCTGTTCTGTTTTGCAGATCAACGCTATTGTTGGTGAATCTACAACACCAATACCTCCCCATGAAGGAATTTCTACTGCAACTCCGGAAGTTCAAGGAACTCAAGGAAGTGAAGCAATCGAGCTTCAAGATGATGGAAGTGTGGAAAGCATCCTTGAGGCGTTGAAACGGAAAGAAAGGTCAGATATTTGGAATCATTTTGAGAGGGATGTGGTGGATGGTAGAATTAAGGGTAAATGTAATTATTGTGGAAAAGATTACTATGCCGATCCTAGGAAGAATGGTACAACCTCCCTTAATAATCATATGGACAAGTGTTCAAAGTATCCCCCTAATATTGAGATGATGAAAGCTAAAAGGCAAAAGATTTTCTCTTTTAAAAAACTAACTACTGAGTTGTGTTGTGTACTGTAGAATGCACTCAAGAAGAGCTATCTATGTTATGTGTGGAGTACGTTATATTAGATGAGCTACCATTTTCTCATGTGGAGGGAGAGGGGTTTAGGCCTTTTATGGGTAGAGCTCTTCCTTATTGGAGAATTCCTTCCCGTAAGACAATAGCAAAAGATGTCCTTAAGCTTTATTTGGGGGAAAAGAAAAAATTGATGGATCAATTGAGTAGATATAGGTTGTCTCTTACAATCGATACTTGGACTTCTATTCAAAACATTAATTATATGGTCCTCACTGCTCATTTTATTGATGATAATTGGGTGTTGCATAAGAGAATTTTGAATTTTTGTGTGATTCCAAGTCATAAGGGAGAGGCTATAGCTAAGCTATTAGAGGATTGTTTGTTGGAATGGGGTATAGACAAGATTCTTACAGTCACCGTTGATAATGCTTCGTCAAATGATGTTGCATTGAAGGAGTTGAGTAAGAGGATAGGTGATTGGGGTGTCCCTAATGCACTTTTGCATGGAGGGAAGAATTTGCAAATGAGGTGTGTCGCCCATATTCTTAACTTGATTGTCAATGATGGGTTGAGTGTGATGAAGATATTCATTGGTGCCATTCGCAATGCGGTGAGGTATGTTAGATCCTCCCCACAAAGGCTTGATCTTTTTAAGGGATGTGTTGAAATGGTGAAACTAGAGTGCAAAGGGCTTGTGATTTTGGATGTCCCTACTAGGTGGAATTCCACATTCTTGATGTTGGAACGAGCTTTGACCTTCGAAAAAGCTTTTGATAGAATGGTGGAAGAAGATGCGGGTAATTTTTGTGCATGACTTGAAGGTGCCAAGGGTGAAAAGCCAAAAGAAGGGCCACCGGCAAGTGTTGATTGGCAATATGGGGAGCAATTTGTTGATTTCTTGAGACCATTTTATGAAATCACTTTGAAGGTATGTTGTTCTAATTCTCCTACCGTTCATAGTACTTTTGGTGATATACTCTCTATTTATGGTCTCTTGCAAGAACAAAAGAATCCATGTTTGTCTGAGATTGCATCACCCATGCAAGACAAGTTTCTCAAGTATTGGGGTAGCTTTGATAAGTTGAATCATTATCTATTCATTGCTATTGTTCTTGATCCACGTCATAAACTTGAGAAAGTTGTTGACTATTTTGAGATTCTTGATTATGGGGATATGGATGAAAAGGTGGAAGCTAACACAAAGAGTGTGAAGGATCTTTTGTATGACCTTTACAAGGTGTATAAGGAAGAGGGAAGGGAAAGTGGTGTTAGTGAGGTTGGTGGTTCTCAAGTATCAAGTGAGGCTCAATCTAGTTCAACTAAGGGTCTAACGGAGTTAGAAAAGAGATTGAAAGAGAATGAGCAAAGGAGAAGAGCAAAGAAAGCCGAGATCGTAAACAACGATGTGGATAGATATCTTAGAGATCCTATTGAAGGAGATGGTGAAGGCTTTGACTTGTTGAATTGGTGGAGGGTGAATGGAGTTTGCTAATATCCTATATTGGCCCGCATTGCAAAGGATGTTCTAGCTATTCCGGTGTCAACCATAGCTTCGGAATCTTCCTTTAGCACGAGTGGGAGGATTATTGATCCATACCATAGCTCCCTAAGTCCTAGAATGGTGGAGGCTTTGATATGCACACAAAATTGGCTTAGGAGTGAAAATGTGTATCTACATCATATGCCTACTGTTGAAGAGATGGAGTTGTGTGAAGAAGCAGAAAGAGGTAATAGTTTCTATTTTCTTAGTTAAAAGTTTTTTGGGTTAATGAAGTTGTAATATTTATGTTATATATGATTGTATGTATTTCTTTTCTAATGTTGTTTTTTTTATTATTCTCTTATATTAATGTAGAGATGCTTAAGATGCCATGTGGAGCTGCAGTGGGGAGTAGTCGGAGCGGAATGTTACCTCCAAAGTCGAAGGCTTCATCTTTCCGAGCTTGAGATCATGTCATTGCTCTCCTTCATATGTAGATGTTGGTTCATTCTTTTTGTGATGTTTAATCATTTAGTGAACTTACACATTATATTAATTTGTGAGGTTAGTGACTTAGTGTTGATGTAATGATGGACTGTTATAAACTTTGGACTCTATATTTTTTGACCATTTCATATGTTGATGACTTGATGCTAGAACTTGAATACTTGATGGACTATTAGATTATTTGGGAGAATTATAGATTATTGTCTATTGAAGTACAAAGCATGCATTAGTAAACTTGTAAACACATTGTGATAGATTATTATTACAGGTTTGAAGAAACAAAAACTTCTCGAGTCACAATACCAAAGTCCAAAGAAGTATATTTATATTTGGTAAAAATCTGTTAAAAAAAAAAAAAAAAAAAAAACCGAACTGGGCCGTTCGGTTCGGTTCGGTTTTCGGTGCCAACTTCTGAAAATACAAAAACCGCACCAAACCACACCGATTCTATTTTCGGTTCGGTCTTCGGTTTAGGCTCGGAACCGAACGCACCCCTAATGGCAACTAAAGGATACTAGAGCAAAAGATAGCGAAACAAACTAGGGGAAGGGAAAAAAAAAAACAAGGTGTAGCCGGAGCTATATCAGAGAGAAAAATATATTGCGAGGAAGAAGGCGGTTGCAAAACCCACATGGGCGGGCACACCCTTCTGTATGCCAAGGCAGCTATGTGATCTGCTACGGTATTGGCCTTTCTGCCAGTCCAGGACCAACTAAGGTTGCTAAAAGAAGCAGCCAAGAGAACGGATGGATATCAGAGATGATGGGGGCTAGAAACCAATGGAAATGATGAGATGTGTGAAAGGGCATTGATTAGATCTTTAGAATCTAAAGCAATGATGATAGAGGTGACAGAAAGATCTTGAGCATGGAGTAGAGCCTCTAGGCCAGCGCTTCTGCAAGCAGTGAAGAAAAGGTAGAAACATATTTTGCCACACCATGGAGACGTAAATCAGAGGAATCACGAAAGAGAGCCGCAATCCCACCAGCCCACCAGCCCACCAAGCATCAACATTTACTTTGATGATACCAGGAGGAGGTGGCTGCCAGAGATGTATGGCAAAGTTACTGGGAGATAGATCTGTTCTAAAGACTCGTGACTTTACTCAACTTCTAAATGCTTACTCTCCTCTTTGCGTGAGGAAACCAATCACAGACAAGGTCAAACGCATATTACCACCAAGCTGTCAAACCCATTCTAACACAGATACAATTCAACACTACCATTAGTAAGGTAAGATTACCTCAACAAAAGCAGCAACAGAAACCACACAATGAGAGATAAAGTTCTCGAATTAAGTTCCTAAATCCTAATAAGAATGGACGGGAACAGGTCTTAAAGGAGACAAAAAACTGCCAAAATAACTCTTCTCCTACTAATCCCATCAGAGTGCTGTCGACCTAAGAACGCATCCAAATCACCGTTGATTTGTTGAACAGATCCTCAAAAGGTACAATGAAGCAGTCAACATATTATACATCGAACCCATTAAGGTAATGGATTTCCTTACTAGTTACCACCACAGTTCAGTCAACGTAAAGATACAGTGAAGCACCCATCCCCAAGACCATCACCATAACCAATTCTAGATGGAGCAGTCAGCTTGATAAATTTTTCATTTCTTTTTCCTAAAGCTGCAATTTGATGCGATCAAGACTGTCCGAAACTGTTTTCATCCTAGGACGCAGTTCTGGGTCGAGTTCAGTGCAATTAAGAGCAATGTGAAAGGCTTCAACAACTTGCTTCTTTGCATAAACCTCTTGCAGAAGTGCAGGGTCTATAATCTCGGATAAGGGGCGTTCTTCTCGAAATGTCTTCCTCACCAGACTCTCTAGTCCCTTCCCACCATTTTCGGGCCCCTCATCTGGTAGCTTACCGGTTAAAATCTCCATGAGCACTATCCCAAAAGAGTACACATCACATTTCTGAGTAAACTTGCTGCCAGAAATTCGAGCCTCAGGTGCCAAGTAAATGGTTGAGTGAGTTGAAACAGTAAAACAAGAGGTTGCATTGGATTGGCTCGAGTTCTGTTTCCTGGAAGCTGAAGAAGTAAACTTTGAGGACCCCAAGATAAGACGTGCCAATCCGAAACCAGATACGTAAGGCTGGAGGTCCTCATTGATAAGTATTTTTGTTGATTTGATGTTGCCGTGAACATACTTTCTAGGGCTGTGTTCGTGTATGTACGTCAAACCTCTTGCGCTCCCCTGAGCAATTTTTAACCTAGCTGCCCATGGTAACGGTGTAGAAGAATTGGTTGGTCCCCCTGCATTAAATTACATGACCAATTAAATCTGAGAAGCCATAGAAACTTTTGTTTTGGAGATTTCCAGAATATGTAACAAACTACATTTGCCAACAGAACCCAGAAATTACAAAGCTAAATCTTTGTCTATCAAGTGTCGTATCTTGCAACAATAAAAATGAGAGCATAGATTAGCAAACTCTTGAGATTTCTAGCACAAAGAAAGACAGCAGATTTCTCCCTCCATTTGGACTTGGCATCACAATTCAAAATAAGCATTTAACATGCAGTAGATCTATTATAATAACATGACAAACATTGGTCAGGCTTTTCCGGTGGCCCAGCTTACTTATGATTCCTGAGAGAAACCATATTGGAGTCTTGAATAGTTTCAATATTGAGCAGATACACAGATTAAGAAGACCACAGTGTGTGTAGGGCTTCAAATGAATAAATGTGCCATTTGCAGAGAGAATAAATGGCTGGGGCAACATGCATTTCTAATAAGGGGATGAAAACAAAGCAAAAGATACCACATGTACCAGAACCAAGCTATTACTAAACCAGTGGAGACAAAAACACTGCAGAATTTTCAGTGTAGATGCAAAAAGCAGAAGGTAGGAAGAAAACAAGTTTATCTACAACCAAGTGGTATATAATCAAATCATCATACAAAACAATAGTAAACCACCGAAAGGAGTATTCACCCTGCTGTGAATTTTTTATCCCTTCGTACATGACCATGTGATATGGCCCAACCAATTAAATGTGCGGGTGTATCATTGTAAATGACAAGAACAAAGAGAAAACGATCGATTATGTTTGCATGTGGATGTAGTCATCTCATACCCTATGGAAAAGACAAAATGAAATGTCAACTCAAAGGCTATATTAGCATTCATGGAACTGATTACTTCCATGTGGTACCTAAAAGCTTTAAGTAATTTGGGATCCAAAATATCATTGTTTGAGTGACTCATGGTTATGTGAAACACCACTTAAAACTTATATAATCCCCACCAACTTAAAACTTATAATCCCCACCAACTTAAAACTTATTCTCTGGGATGTGACATAGAATTTAATGATCTGTCTCGAGCGTATGCGGCAGTTTCAACCAAAAACAAAAAAAAAACAGAAAAAAGTGCACCTGACATTGTGTCGATTCCAAGAGCGGAGTTAGAATTTCAGAATAAAGCTAGCTAAAATATTTCAATAAAAGTTTACTAATTTAGAATTAGCTAATTTTTAATATTTATTTTTTTTTTTAACTAAAACTAAACTATAAATTAACGTTTTCTCAAAATTTGATGTGAATTTATAGCCCACCGCAACTCATACCCTTAGTTTCATTAGCCTTTCAACATGTAATTTTAATGTTCCCAAATCTAAATGTGATTAGTTACTAAACATGAACTTCAATGCAAAATTTGATATTATTACTACGAGAGGATAGTTACCGTGTAGCGCAGTGTACAAGCTTCCATTGCGAATGAAATCAGAAATCAAGAGCTTCTCGTCATCTGCATAGTAATAAGCTCTCAACCGCACGATATTCGGGTGGACCACCTTCCCAATAGCCTCCACCTCAGACTCGAACTCCTTCAACCGCCACGTGGCATCACCCTCGCTCAGCCGCCTCACTGCCACAACCGACGGTGCCGCCGCCGCACCCGATACTACTTTCCCCACATTCCCGGCAACCACCCTGTAGACGATCCCACTCCTACTTTTTCCCACCACGTAAGCCGACGCCCTCAGCAAGTCCTCCAACTCCAGCCCGAACCCCTCGTCCATCACCACGAATTTACCCTTTTGCCCTTCCTCCTCGTCCGCCGCAACCGCCTCCTTTTCGACCCCCTCTTTCCCCATTTTGCCCACCCTCGCCGCCGTTCTCTTTTTCCGGAGCAGCCACACCGAGACCGAGACGGCCCCGATCACCAGCGAAACGCCGGAGATTATCGGCACCGTCACCGAGCCTCCTCTCTGTTTGGCCCTCCCTTCATCCCCATTGAGCAGATTCGGGTTCGGGTCGAGCGGCTTTTGGGCCTCCTGGGCTCCGCTTCCCGACGGGTTCTGGGCTTCCGGGCACGGAACCTCCAACGGAAACCCACACAGGCTCGGGTTCCCGGAGAACGCCGTCGGGCCTTGGTTCACCAGCGAGCCCACCTGAGGCAGTTTTCCGGTGAGATTATTATGCCGGAAGTCCAAGCTCACCAGTACCGGAAGCCGTCCGTACGACGCCGGAACTCCGCCGGAGAATTGGTTGTACGACAGGTTCAAAGTCCCGGCGAGGCTCTCGAGCTCGGTGAGAGATTCCGGGAGAGACCCGTTGAGGAGATTGGAGGACAAGTCCAGGTGGCGGAGGTCCTTGAGGAAGCCGATTTGGGCCGGAACTGGGCCGGAGAGGGAGTTGCGGGAGAGGTCGAGGGCAATGAGGGAGGTGGCGTTGAAGAGGTGGGCGGGAATGGGCTTGGAGAAGTTGTTGCGGGCGAGGTTGAGTCGCTTGAGTGAGTCGAGGCGGCCGAGTTCGGAGGGAATGTAGCCGTTGAAGCCCTTTTGGGTGAGGAAAACCTCGGTGACTCGGTCGCGGGTGCAAACGACGCCGTGCCAGTGACACGGGGTCGAGTCGGAGTCGGACCAGGAGTCCAGGACTCGACTCGGGTCGGTCTCGATTGCGGCTTTGAGCGCCAGGAGGGAGAGCCCGTCCGAGTTGAGACCCAAAACGACGGCAGGAAGAACAAGAAGGAGAGCGAGTTGCAGAAAGTTGAGCATTGTGTAATGTTGGGGTTTTGGTAATGCAGAGACTAGTGGATCATCTGGGTCTGATGTTACAGAACACACAGTTGCAGTTGCAGAGTGAAGAGAAGAAGAAGATGGAAGATGGGTGTTTGAGTTTGAGTTTGAATTTTGTGGAGAAACTCGAGGAGATGTGTAACGTGGCGATGGAGTTTGAATTCTACTGAACAGTTAGGCAGTGTTATAGGTGTAGAGCCCCAAATCCCCATAATGTTTTGTGTTTTTATATTAAACCCTTGGTTCTTTTTATATTCGGTCACTCAACTTTTTGAAAATAAACTAGTTTAAATTGCAGGTGATGACAATGTATGATCCTTCCGTATTAATAAAACCAAGCCGGATTAAAGCTTGTTAATTCAAAACAAAACAAGCAGTACAAAGCTGATTTGAGGATTAAAATTTATTAAGGTTAAATCAAACAAAATGAAGGAAGTAGAAGAGTTATGAATTTTAGATTGGTGGCTTATTATGCACCAAATTTGACTGTAAGTAAATAACAAAATATTAGGTGGGGTCTGCCTTTTCATTTATCAACACCTTGAACTAAGATCATTATTAATTAACCACTGCAAGTGGCTTAGTGGTTTTTGTCTAATTAGGTGTGCTCCTCAACCTAGGTTCGAACCCCGAAGCTGTCAAAGTGGTCAGGCACTGTGCTGCAATGCACAGTTGGAGCATTTCACATGTGCCGAATGAGTTTATCTTGGGCCTAGGAAACATTTGAGTTCCTCTCGACAAAGTCAAAAAAAAAAAAAAAATCACTATTAATTAATGCTTCCTTATTTATATTTCTTTCATTTCTTGGTATTTTACCGTATTAATCTTTGTTGATATGTTTTGTTTCAGCGAAACTTTATGTCTGTCGTGGATAATTTAGAAACTTCAAATTTTGGTGAAGTTTTTCAAATTTTGGTGAAGTTCCCCAACCTAGGTTCGAACCCCGAAGCTGTCAAAGTGGTCAGGCACTGTGCTGCAATGCACAGTTCGAGCATTTCACATGTGCCGAAGGGGTTTATCTTGGGCGTAGGAAGCATTTGAGTTCCTCTCGACAAAGTCAAAAAAAAAAAAATCACTATTAATTAATGCTTCCTTATTTATATTTCTTTCATTTCTTGGTATTTTACAGTATTAATCTAGTCATGTATACTACATATACTACATTAATAGTACATGTATTTTAAGTAACCTAGTCAAAGATGGTTAAATAATCTAGTTTTATTGAAAATGATTCAAACTTGATGTCATATATACAAAAGAAAGCTATTATCAGGAGATGAGTACAAAGTTTACAACTATAAAATTGAAGAACCTAGTTTTGTTCGTTCTAATTTTAATTACAAAGAATTAGTTGTTCTAAAGTTGGTAATACCGAAAACCGAAATACCGAAATTGGTAGTTATGATTAAAAACCGAAAATTTTGGTTGGTAATTGGTAACTCAATTTTGAAACCGAAAGCTTTGGTTTTGAAGTTAATAATACTTATAACCAATTCGAACAGACCGAGTGACAGCTCTATTTTAGACCATGGTTGAGCAAAAACCATCTCCAATCATGAATTAGGTCTATTACAAAAATGCTCCATGGAGGTCTAAAGTCCATTTCTTGGTCTAAATATAGACCACCATTTAGACCACCAAAGTTGGCCCACTTCAAGCTTCAAGTTGCATGATTGCATAATTAATCTAAAAATTTTTTTTTAATAAATTTGATTTTATGAAATCTTTAATTTTATGAAATAAATTTGACATAGTTTATTATAATTATTATTATTATTTATTAGTGGTATGATACACCAACTAAATATAATTATGAAGTATAATACAAAATGAGCCGTTACAATAATACTTTACTGCATTTATTAATTACAATAATTGAAAAAAAAAACAAAACAAAAAATAAATAACGGTAAAAACGAAGACAATGCAAAGACAGACTCAAACATGACAATAAATTGTCAATTATTACAATCACAAATATATAAACTGAAAACAAGCCACATCCATATCACGGGGTCTTCTTTGTCCTCGTCTTGACCAAACATGTTTGATAAGGTCTTGTTGCAAATCATTGTTTGCGTAACGTGAGCATACCATCCTATAACGAAGCATGTATTCCTCCATTGAGATTTGACCACTTATAATTTTGAAGTATACAAATTAAAAATAATACAATATATTAAAGTCTATAATTTAGATCTCGAATGATTGGAGTTGGAAAAATTATAGACCTTACTATTTGGATGAATAGTACCTTTCAAAGGTCTAAAATTTTAGACCATGGTCTATTTTAGACCTTCATGATTGGAGATGGCCCAAGTATTATAAACTTGTTGCAAATAAATGTGACTGTGTCTTTTTCTTTGTTTTTCGGTAAATACTGTTGAGTCTGTGACTATGCATGCTTTGGTCACAAAGGGGAAAGAAAGGATGAGGGTGGAAATGCTGGGGACATCTTTGGTGGGTTGGAAAAGGTTAATGCAACTAAAAGTGTGGTTGTAGGGACTGATTTGTAATTTAGTGGTGGAGTCAGAATATCATATGACTGTGACACATGCAGTCATGCTTGTGAATCACGTTTGCAGTCTCCACTAACTAACAAAGGCTATTTTAGCCGAATGCACTTGGATCAGAATTCTGTAGATTCAAATTAATAGAGAAATGGCAGCCAGATGAGAACACAAGGGATTTTCCAGATTTTTAAGAATCCAGGCTGACTCACTGCTCTCTCGTAGCATAAATATCCGTTTTTGTCTTTTGAGCTGTTGTTTTTCGGTATATGTTTTTAGTGGCGGACGCAGAACTTTTTGAACAAGGGGCAAAAAAATTTGAAAGAACACAATTGTTATCTTCTATTTTTTTTTTTTTTTTTTTTTGCACACTGTCGATTTATTCATAATTGTAATGTTTCTGCTTTTTTAATTTGTGAAACATAATCTGGTGTTACACAAGATGAGGTAGCTGAACAATGAAGTGGAGTCTCGTTGCAGCCTGCAAGGAGTGCAAGCAATGAAGGACTGAAGGCATCAAGGCAACATGGCATGGAGCTCCATGCCGTTTTTCACTCTTTTTTTTTTTTTTTTTTGAAAGTAATTTGATTTCTTTGAACATTTTTAGTATTTTGAACCTTGGTGTGTAATAACTTGAAACTATTTTCTATTTGGGTCTGTAATAACTTTGGTACGGTACTATGGTTGATGACTTTGGAACTTGGGTTTCATCTTTCATGTCTTCAAACCTTGATTGTTGATAAATGACGAAATTACAAAATGAGAGAAGGCAGGAAAATTGTATGTAATGTGGTGAAGTCAAAAATTGGGCCTTGAAAAGGTCCAAAGGTGACCATTCTGGGCCGAAATAATGAACCGACACTAGGTTAAGCATAGAGAGATCTACATACATTTGATGATTTGATGTCCATATGATAATATTGCAAGTCTTGTGAGGCCTGTAAGATGATATTTCAAATCTTGTAATATTTCTAATAAACATAGAATTCCCTGTCTGGAGCAGCGAAAAAACCAAATTAAGGAGACCCTTCATTAACATACATAAATAGGACAAAAAAGTAAAAATATCAAAAATGAATATTTTACAATTCCCTAACACAAATGAAGAAACCAAATTTCAAAAAAAAAAAAAAAAAAAAATGAAGAAACCAAAATTGCACAGGAACCAAACTTCTTTCTAGCAGTATGTGATTGACAAGGGTAGCTTATGTTCTTCGGCGGCATTGTCTGTCAAAGAGAACTTGTAATCAACCATCCATCTATAAATCGGCAAAAAAGTTGTGTGAACCCATAACATGATCTTTGCTTGCATTTTTTCTCTTTGTTCCTGCAAAGATTGTCACACCAATCAAACTACAATTATACAACACTGAAGAAATGCCTCCAACAATATGATATGATGTAGATTTGGAGCAACATAATCAAATAATTAGATCCATGTTGCAGAAGGCATAAGCAACAATATCCTCTGACTGCTGGCATTTCCACAGGGTAATGAAGTTCTAAATTATTTTAACTAGCGCATTTAATCTGTCACAAATCAGAGATGGAAGAGCAGATACAAAAAAGTCCAAGTATGAGCGCAATAAAAGAAAGCTGTTCCTCAAATTTTGGAGGATCCATTTATAAACTTAGTTACAATATTCTAACCACCAAAGTGAGGCCCAAATGATGCAGAATATATCAATCATCAGTAACTATATTAGCTTAAAAATATAGTTAACAGTAAAGACCTTAAATGAAAGGGCCTAAAACTTATTATTGTGGTGCAGATCAAGGGCATCTATGGAATACACAACACGATTATTTATTTGTATATAGTGCTGCATACCTTTTCTAGACTTTGGAGTATTAATATCTGTATCCATCTCATCACTATCACTGTCCACCACAGATGCTTGAGTCCTTGAAGTATTTCCAGAGCCTTGCAATATATCATCCATATCCCACAGCTGCAAGAAACAGTAATCAGGAGACAATGCATAAAACTGCTAGATACCTCCTAAAGATATGATATTTAGTCAATACTAGAAAGTAAGAGACAAAAGAGGTTGTATCACAAAACCATAAAGGTGACTCATTGACGAAAACATTTTCCACAGAAGACAACAATATATGGAGCAAGAACCAAAATTTACTTTACTGTTTCTACTAATCAGATGTCAGAATAAAACCAAAGCTAATAGGCATTATACCAAGAACTCCTTATTCCTGTCAAAAGTCCAAAACTTTTTTGATCCATTATAAATGAGAGAGGGAGATAAAGACCTTCAACATCTGATCATGTGCTATACTGCCCAGGAACTTCTTATCATGAGAAAAAGCTGCAGAAGAAACAAATCAGTATGTTAAAACCGTTATCCAGTTAAGGAGAAGGCCAGAACACCAAATTAAACAATTGAATCTATATTAAAGAGAGGCCACGTTTAAGTGACACCAATGAGCGCATATTCACCTCACATCATCAATAGAATATACATGTTAAGAAGTACAAATCACAAGCTTGTTATCAATGGGTCCGACTCCATTAAATGCTATTTATAAACAATCAAATGTTGGAGAAAATCTTGACCTAAAAATCATAAGACATATGAATGCCTACATTGATTCCTCAAGTCTATGAAAAAGGAATACATACCAAGACGCTCTACCGGATACTCTGAGTGCTCTGCAATTGGTTGGATGATTCTGTTTGGTAATATGCCTACTAGGCTAAAGAAATTCATAAAATTAATTTTCACATCCAGAAAACCAAAATATGAAATTATGATGAATTCATTCTGCATGAGATCTCACCTGATAAGTCCGGTCTCAGATCCAGCGATAAGTCTATCTTCATCAAGCTAGCCAAAAATTTTAAAATGCTTTAATAAACAAACTCTGACTTGAATGCCATTGGATGATATAAAAGATATATGACCAACTCACCTTCAACAAAGCATCAACAGAATTTGGAGAGAGATCAATAAAACGATCACTGGATTTCAAATAATTAACAAGGGAAAATCAGTTGGGGGAAAGAGAGGTATACGAAATTGAAAGTTTGCTATCATGGCTAAAGACTGTATCTATTGACTTTTAATCATCCATTTTGAATTGCTATACATGGTCAAATTAACATACCTGCAATCCTTGAAACAACCCCATGAATACAACAATATATTCCCAGTTTGTGAGCTGCAAATAACTTTCTGACCATTCTGATAGGGATTACAGAGAGGAGGAAAATGCCAAGAGGGAGGAACTTCGTGAGTACTGGATCATCGTATTACTAGAAGGATCACATAAGACATAGCAGAATGAAATTACCTTCATGATAACAACAGACAGTAGCTCGTCTTCGGAAAACTCAGATTTATCTTGGACCTATCATAACCACAGAACCAACTAATTAAACTGAAAACTCAGTACTCTACTATATGCGTTGATTTTGTAGCTCCAGTAATATAGGACAAGGCCTTACCTTATTTCTTCGAAGATTGCAAACAGACAGAGTTCCATCCCCACTTAACAGTGCATAAGAATAGATAGAATAAATAAATAGGTTCAGGAGTAAACATTTAAATTGAAAAGGAGGAATAATTAAAGAAAACAACAACATGGAGGATTACCTAGTTCCCAAGAGTTTCATGGAATCAGCTGAAAAAGTCATATCGGAGATGTAGTCCTCATGAGCTTTAAAGGAATTGCAGCAAGATCGTTGTCTGGTATCCCAGACCTGAAGAATGAACAAAGGCAAAGCGGCAAAGCGGCAAAGGAATTATAATTAGGGGAAAAAAACTACAAAACACAACAAAGGCAAAGGAACCACAAGTCATAGAGAATAACCTTAATACAGCCTCCATCATCTCCAGAGGCAATGGTAGATGCGGTCAAGTTTATAAGTCTATTGATTGCATCCCTGCATCAGATGAAGATATGATTGTTCAGAATATGACCAAAATGAGCACTCTTGAATACGATTAAGAACAGAGCAGAGAGAGAGACTCATGAGCATTTTCAAGGCGAGCGATAGCAGAACCAGTTTCCACATCCGTTGCAAGAATTGTGTGGTCTGGAGACCCCGTCAAAATGGCTACACAATCCATCAATAGCTGCTTATTAGCCCAAATAGTTATACCACAATATGTGAACAACAATGTGAATGTGCAAGAACTTACCACTGCCACCGTTGACGAACCGAGCAGCTCTGCAAGATTCGCTATGTGCATGAACTTCCAACACCCTATAACCATAAAGTATTAATCATTTTACATTAAAAGAATCTAAAATAAATAAATGTGAAAAGGGAGCCGAATGTTTTTTTTTTTTTTTTTTTGAAAATATTTGGACCTTTCAGGTACTGAACCAGATGAATATCGGTACAAGTGAAGGTCGCCATCGATGAGACCTGTAGTCACTAATTGCTCCGATGGATGAAAGTCGAGGTCAAACGCCAACTTTCCCAAGTTTATTTCCATTTCCTTTATGACTCCCCCTCAGTTAGACACTTGTGTTTGTAGGCCTGTAGGAAGATTGATTTGTAGATTCTTCAATTATAAAGGTAAATTGAATAATAAACATCAGTAATATACCAACATTCCTTAAGAAGTCCTTCAAATCAATATGCAGTAAATAAATATATAGATGAATGGTTCTGCGCTTATACGAAAACCAAGATACATATGAAAGCAATTACAAAATGTTTAACTGGGTTACAACAAAGTAAAAAGAACAGACAAGCTGTGTATAGATATACTTAAGATGATCAAATAAGCTCAGGCCAAAGTTTAGAGTAAATCGTCAGTGTCTGGACAAAACCAACAGAAAGCCAAAGAATTTGATATCTAAAGAAAGGTAATTTACCGAACAAGATCAAGCGGTGATGACTGGGAGACTGAGGAAGGAGAAAAGCGACGGTGGGCTGGGCTGCGCCGGCTTTTCTCACTGAAGTAGCGTAGAGTAGAGAATAGAAGGAACAGCTCAACGAAGCGGCAGCAGAGAAAGAGAGGAAAGGGTTTAAGGTTTTGATTTTCGAAATTCTGAGTTTTTATTTATATATTTGTTTTTCTTTTCTTTTCTTTTTTTTGCTACAAAATTAAAAAAACGAATTCATAGCTTAGAGCCCTTCCTTTGCTGAAAATCACACAAGATGAGTTAGAAGATCTCATATCCCCGGGACCAAGGCCTAATGCAAGAGTTATGGAATCAAATACCTTTGGTCTTCACGAGCTCACGCAAAATTTTGGTGTTGAGAGATTGAACCGAACATCAGGGTCTTGAACGGAAAGTCTTCATCTGTTAGAAAGCCCCAAAGAAGTAGGCCCAAATCCACAAGAACATTGAGGTGAATTGTTATTGGCGGTGTGAATTGTAAAAGCTTGTGATAGTAGGATTGAACGCAAGTTTGTACGCGCGCGTCAGTTTTAAGCTCAATCCGTTTTCAAACTAGACCAATCGGTTGGCTCAAATTTCAATTGGACAACCAAATTTCAATAGGTTGGGCCGACATATTTAGTTGAACTAAATTTTCCATACCACCTAGCATAGTTTCAACTCATTGTTTTTGAGCTTAAATAACTTTTTTTTATTAAGTTTCCAGTGTTCTAAAATTCAGCCTGGGTAGGCGCCGGCCACATAAATTAATTAAAAAAATTGAACATGAAATTAGGCAGCGATTAAGCGAATGGACAGACACGACATTTATCCAAAAAAAAAAAAATGAATGTGATATAACAGTACTTCGCCGACACAAGGACTTCAGACATACTAGACTTCAAAGTTCAAAGATTTTTTTTTAGAAAGGGCAATTTATATTAGGGTGATTCTAGTTGAACCTCCAAATTTACTATTTGGACATCTCATATTTAGTACACCTCTAATTTACTTTTTAGAATACTTGAAAAGCTAAGTAGACCTCCTTATTTTTACCAAAACACCCTTGAATATGACATACAACAATTTATTACTCTACTTTTTATCTCTATCTTCAACCATGAGAAGAAGAATGAATAAAAATCACATGATATTGCTCTCTTATGAGTAGCTCTCTCCTCCACCAAAATTAATCAAAGGTTCTCGATCTTGATATATTGCTGAAATCCTTTTGAATTTGCTAAAAGAAGGATTTCAAGAGTTTTGGGTTGGAAGATTGAGTAATAACTATATCATAATATTCAATATCATTAATCATTGGGGAAAAATGTCTCGACCTAGCAGAGCTCTGCTAGGGTTGGGAGAGAGCCGCCTTCGGGTTTGGCCTCTCTGTACCCTCTCCGTCATGTATGGAGTACAACTACGGCGTCTCTTTTGGGATCGCCCAAATCAAGGCAGGGTTTTGCCGTGTCTTCTCTTTCGCCGGTTTCTCCTGCGCCATCGTGGCTCATAGGACTGGGGACCTGGTCTTTTCTGGATCGATTGCCTTGTGCGGTGCAGGACTGTGCAATCTCAGGGGTGCCATCAAGTTTTGGTGGCTCGTCTAGGCCACGGCGTGCGCGGCTTAAAGGATCTGAGATGCAGGCAGATCTGGTTCAAGCATGGCAGATGCGATTCCCGGGTTGGGCTTTGCACGGGTCGGGTCAGATTCTGTTCAAGGCCCTTCATGGTTGTTTTCCGGCTGACCGGCGTCTACTGGTATGGGGGCAAAGTCAACTTGCGATTCCAATTCCGTTTTGCTCGTCTGTTTTCCAGGTTGACGACATTGGGCTCAATCTTTTGGTCCCTCGCCATCGGTTGGATGGAGGCACGGTGGGGCGGCGCTTTGGAATTACAGTCAGCTTCTCTCGGGATTTTGGCAGTTTCCGACGTCGGCGCAGCTTGGGTGCAGGTGTCTGGGGCGGTAAAGTCAACGATTCTGTTCTCTTGGTTGCCAGGGCTAACCCTAAGTGCTGTTGGGCCTTGCTTTGGTTTTCTGATTTGGGCTTGGGACTTAATGGAATGCCTAGGGCTGCAGCATGTGGTCCATGTGGGCCTCTTCAGTTTTGGATCTGGATTTGGGATCCCGGTGGTTTTTGTATAAAAATTTGGGATCCAGGACGGTTTTTGTCTAGATACCTAATTTTTTATTGGGATCAGTACCCGCGAGGAACTGACGGGATTATTGGTCTGAGGTTGTCAGCGAGTCTACTGATGGATTCTGTAGAAAATTTTTATTATCAGTTTCTTATTAGTTTACTCACCCCTGAGCTTCACTCAATAGGTTGTGTGATATTGCGTTTAGCGGTGTCTCTTTCTGACGGCCTCACAGGGGCGGGTCGCTGTGTAATATTGCTTCTTCCATATTGAATAAAAATGTCTGACCTCCTTCAACTCAAAAAAAAAAAAAAAAAATATCATAATATTCAATGAATTTAGTTTAAGGAAATTCCAAATCAGATTCTTTTGAATTTATTTTTGTATTAAATGATGGGCCATGTATAGAAATTATTATTTTTACTTAATTATTTTAGGTAAATTATAAAACTATATGGCAATACAAGGAAATTCCGGAAGAAATAAAAAAAGAATTTAATTGAATGTTATATTTAGGGAGGTAAGAAGAGGTTTTTTTTTTTTTTTTTTTTCCCATTTTTCTCTCTTTGTCCTTATTTGTCTTTTCATATGACTTGATAAAATCTATTAATAATTGAAAAAAGTTGGAGGTCCAAATATTAAATTTGGAGGTCCAACTAGAATCACCCTTTATATTAATATGAATATATAGTACAACTAAAAGATGTAAAATTTACATCAACTGAAAACAAAGAAAAAATAAGGGTTCTTGACCAAAAGCACCAAAACGAGGCAAAGTTATCCCACTTACCATAGCAAGAGATTTTTAATCTCACTTACCCAATTTAAAGCGAAATGACAATTTTACCCTTCATATAATTAAGAAATTGCATCCATGCCACTCTACTCTCCCTCTCTCCCCCACTCTCTCCACGTTGCCGGCCGACTCTCTCTCTCTCCCCGATCTGCAATCTCCACGCCTAAAGACGACGAAGAAACTCTGGTCGGAGCTACCTCGCCAGAGTCCTCGACACCGTTTGATTGATCGCCGATCCCGAGGGCCTTCTCCGCCTCTGGAAGCAGCGACGAACATCTCAGCCGGTGCTCTCTCTCTCTCTCTCTCTCTAAGTTCGACGACGACGTCGGCAGCGTGCTTCGGGTTCCCTGCGACGTTATTTCTCTCTCCTCCCTCTCTCTCTCTCCCCTCGTCTCCGACTTCAAACTTGGTGACAGATTTCGATCCAAAAAGGATTGGCGAAGGTGAGGACCATGGAGTTAGGGCCGGCGTCATTGTTGGTGGCGTCGGAGACGAGTTTGTCGGTAGAAATGCGCCGGCGTCGTTGTTGGATGGCTTCTTGGGTGCCCAAATATTTTTATTTTTTTTTTAAGTAATGGGGCTGAAGGAAAGGGGAAAAAAAATCTATTGCCCTCCAATAGACGTTTTGAATTGATACAATCTCTTCATTTTTTTTCTTTAATTAAAGTTTTATTTGTCTATTTTAGGAATATTATTTCTCATTTCGGTAATTAAAACGTCTATTGAGGGGCAATAGACGTCTATTGCCCTTCTATTGGGATGCAATAGATGTCTATTAGGGTGCAATAGATTATTGGGGGCAATAGACGTCTATTGTCCCTCTATTGGGCGGCAATAGACGTCTATTGGGGTCAATAGAGGTTTTCAGAAAAATTCGGTGGGCGGCGGTCAGTGACCGGAATCAGGCGAAAGTTGGCGGAATCCGGCGGCCGGTGAAGTCTCCTATGATTTATCTCTCTTCCATTTTCTCTCTCCCTCTCCATCTCTCTCTCTCTAAATAACAAAGGGATGAGGGGTAAAATGGTATTAAAAAAAAATAAAAACAAAAAAAAATCTTAATGGGATATCTTCCCTACCTTAGAGTGTTTTGGGTAAGAGAGAATTAAAAAAACTTAATGGGGTTAATGGGAAAAAAATCCCTAAAAATGGGGTAAATGGACAAAAACCCAAAAAAGGAACCTAAATGCAAGCATGGACGATGTAAAAATTCAAGAAGAATATTTATCCGTAGTTCTTTGGAACCAATTTTGGTATGAACATTACAAATTCAATTCAATTTGGGAAAGCTGAACTCTTAGCATGGTTAATTGCTTGGAATGGGGCAGTTACAGATAGTAATGGACCAGAAGAGTAGGGGATGAAGGACAAGAGAGGAACGGGAAAAAACATGGGAAAACACGATGGAGATAGAAATATAGAAAATACATGCAGAGGATCCGCTAGTAATCTATGACAAAGTGACCACAATTTTCTTCTTCAATTGCCCCCTGATTCACAGCAACACTTTGAAGTCTTTAGCAAATGATGCAACCGTCTGAAGAGATGAGAAGATTGAAAAAGATGGAAGGCCATGCATACACGACGACTGGAGATCACTTCCCTTGTACAAACTCTCCGTAAACAAAGAATACATGTACAGTTACAGTATCTGGCCAAAAAAAGAGTACACAAGCTTGCAAGGCAACTATGTTGATTGTTGGATATTATTAATGGGTATTCTTCCAACTTTGTTAAATACATATGTTAAAGCCTAGATTTACCACCACTCTTTCCCGGAATATGCAATGCATCATAATGGCCAAAACCATG
Organism: Rosa rugosa; assembly: GCF_958449725.1. Lineage (NCBI taxonomy): Eukaryota > Viridiplantae > Streptophyta > Magnoliopsida > Rosales > Rosaceae > Rosa > Rosa rugosa. The sequence goes on from NC_084826.1 coordinate 22,672,942, forward strand.
ATAGAGAACTCTGATTGGATTTTCCTTCCCATATTCTTGCCCATACTCAGCAATGGTTATCAAGCCGCCAGCCTTTTCATCATACATGTATACTGTGATCGGCATTCTGCAGTCATCATGGAATTCATACTTCAACGATATAAATCCGTCAAAATAAGAAAGCTTAATGGAGCAACATTATATTAGAGAGCACAGAATAGATGAGGACGTACTCAAGAACATGTGAAGCCATTAACAATTCAGGCTCGCCTCCCCATACATGTGGCTTTCTTATTTGGGAGACATATGTGTCAAAATCACCTTCAACAAACCTATCTTGGAAAACAATGAGATAAACGTACATCAGTTGACAGATATACATCTATATCTTATGTTGTAACTGTAATACATGTTTATCCGTAAAAATGAAAAGTTAGGTCCCCACGTGGCTTCGACTGATTGTCGAATGTTGGTGATACCAGCTATCAGATCTACAATTAGGGCAGAACTAACTTAGCTGTTTCTGTGAATTAAGACTTTGAATAACCCCAGGTCAACATGTCATTATCTTTGGGTCTCCACTGCATAAGTCTAATCATTTGTTTGAATCGTGCTTTTATGATTCACCTCATATGCCAATGCCAAGATTAGAAAGCAAGGGGAAGGAAGAAAAACAAGAGGGGAATCAAGGAATTCCTATTTCATCATCCAAAGAAGTTACATCTCGGCCAGTTTTTAGTGAATCCAAGCTCAATTAAAATCAAAATCCCTGATCACATCAACTTCCTCGATCAAAGTCCTAAGACTAAGCTTTTGCCCATCACACATATTTTCCTGTCTATATTCTTATTTGAAATTGGGACATATATTCTTATGATATAATAACTGAAAGACACTGCCATCCAAAATGGAAATGTATCTAAGCATAAAAGGCTGTCATAATGTTTTTGACACTCACAATCAGTAAACTTACCATTCTGTCTCTTCTCTCCTTTTGATAAACTCATCTGCAACCTAGAAATTTGACAGAACAACATACAAGTGATCAATTAATCCAAACTATACCAAAAATAATGAATGACATTAAATATCATCATCGACCATGCTAATCTCGTGGGTAAATGCTCTACGAAAATAATTTATCATAAAATTTTCATTTTATCTTATAGGCCCCTATGCCTTAGCTATCGAGGTGCATACACAAAGGTAAAAAGTTCAAATATCACCAATCAAGCAAGGTGTTCAAATTAAGGATATAGAAATTAAAGCGTATTTAACCAAATGGTTGAGTTTTAAGAAGATACTGCAATTAAGCTTTTCTCTCTTTTAAACATGGAAAGGATGTTTGAACTATTTATTGTCTTAATGAAGGAAAATACACTCCCTCTCAAGTCATCTGCTAACTCATTATTGTAATAATGACTGAAAATAGAAACATACTCTAGCTCTCAAGTCATCTGCTAATTCTCTTTGAAGGCTTGGACTAGGAGCTGATTTTCCCGCTCGTAAACAAGCGCCATGAGCAACAGAGCGGAACATGCACCTTCCATCTCCAGGTATTCCTGTGCAGAATGGAGAAGTCAGCTATACACCAAGTCAATTAGTAGTTTCAAATACGTAGATACTAAAATACCAGCTACAAATTGCAAAAAAAAGAAAAAAAAAAAAAAGAAAAAAAAAAGGAGGAAAAAAGAAGAAGAAGAAGAAGATATTATCCAATTATGGAAGGATATGCTGCTCACCAATAATGGAATAATCAGTATAAACTTTTTTTCCATGTGAATATGACAAATCACCGTCATATTCCTTATCATCAGTCTTACAAGCTGCTTCAGCGTGTGTTGGCTCAGAAGAATTACAAATCAGCAACCCAAAAATCAAACCAGCAGACGCACATCCTTGTGGCCATGACACTGGGCCCACATTACACTTGATTTTGGGAAGCATTCCTTGTCTTGGGACCAAAAATCTCGTTTTCATACCCTGACATGCCAATGAAATTTCTAGACATCGTTTCTGAGGTTTTCTAGCATTAACTGTTAATGACCGTGAGTTGCCCATATCCGTGGAGAAGCAAGACCTGAAACAGCTTCCATGGGGTGTTTGGCCAATTTCAGATGGACAACTCTTGGTGAGGGATAAGCCGCCAAATTTATTTCCCGATTTCCCCGGCTGCAGTCGGTAACAACAGGAACTGGATGCTCCACGAGACACTACACTACAGATCTTACTGCCCATCTGCATTTCAATACCGCCACTCATGCAGACAACATTCTTTGCACCCTGGTCGATGTGAGTACAAACAATCGTATTCACATAGCCTGAGGCAAAGAAGAATGGAACTAGTTAATGCAACACACCAATATATGCCTATCGCACGTTAGGATCATTATTTGTTGACATGAAAACTTAACAATGTACAAAAATTCTACTTTACAGTTTGAACTCAAGTCACATGTTTATGTTTTACTGTCAACCCCAGCAACAAAAAAAAAAAGTAATAATTAAAAGGAGGTGACAAGCTAAAGCAATCTAATACGTCATATTACCTTGATAATCAAGATTTACCTTCATTCCATTTCACATCAACAGAGGTCTTCGGCCTCCCTACCAGTTAAATATGAGTTATAAAAAGAATCAACAAAGAACATGAAAATACGATGAAATAAAGCTACTGATCAATATGTGAGACAATATTTATACCAGCCTTGTACACAAGCCACACTTCCTTAATGCTTATTCCCCTATGAAAAGCACTTTTACCATTTAAATACTAACATTACTCTTGTATATCATTCTCCCACTCCGGGCTAGATATTCTTATTCACCATGTTTTGAACCTCTTAATTTCCAAGGTGACTTTTCAAGTAGCAAAGAAAATTGCCCCCCAAAACAAGGCCTTGCCTTTATTGTAGCTGGGACAAGTAGCAATACAAACACATACCGCATAACGCAAATTCACTGATTATTATAATTTTCATACGCAGATGCAGCATGTAGAGCAAACACAAGAGAAGGAACTTGAAAACCCCATAACCCACAGCTTTTAATCTTTTATCCTAAAAGAGGAAAAAGAAGCCAAGCAGACCTTTGTTCCACCAATAATAAGTAATCTGTTCTAGAAGAACCAATAACAATTATTCTCAGCTATAAACTCTAAGAAAAATCACCATGCAAATCGTTCTGAAATCTGACAATGTAATCACTACAAGGAAGCATCAAGCAAATGAACATTTGCATTTTAGTGATTTTACAGACAACAAGCATATGTCTTTACTCAACATTACCCAACAAAAACAGAGTCATAGCAGTCAATAAAAGAAGACCAAAATAAAATTATTGAAACTAGCTTCAAATTGCAATTGGCATTGGAGAACTGTAAGGGCAAAGTGCAAAATGGAATGCAATACCTGTGGAGTTCAACCCAACAAGAGAAAAAATACTCTATAGAAAAGCTGAACAAATTTATACGAAAAAGAACAAAATGAAACAGAATTGTAGATGAAGAAGGAAGGGTCTGGAAGTAAAGAATACCTGCATCAAAATCACGTTTGGGTGTGGAATAAGGAACAACCCACCAAACAAAGAAAGGAGAGACTACCCAATTCAGAAGCAATGGATAGATGATGAGCTGAGGTATTGTTCCAAATGGGTTTTGCTTGTTCTTCTTCTATTCTACTACTCACTTGAGTCACTTCTCGGATTTGTGTCGGTGAAGTGGTTTTGTTTCTTTCGCCAAATGTAGTACTCGTTTCGTTTTTTATTCGGTCAGTCCATTTCCGACAGCATGACCCGGCCCAAAGTTAAACGCTAAGAAAATACTGCTTTTACCGAAACGTACTTCTGAGCTTTCATCACAGCTTCCTTCAGGCTCAGGGCAAGGGCTTCCCTTGAGGTTGAGGAACAGTTTCAGTACCAACATTTGTAACACCAATGGTAAAGGAATAAAAGGATGCACCATTGTATTTTTGGTAACAAAACCCATGGCAACTCCAATTGAATTCCAGCAGAGCATGGTAACACTGAACAGACATTCTTTGTAGGTGAGAATTGCTTGATCTGTAGCTCTAAAACACTATGCCGCAGCATTTTCTAAACACAATGCACTTTTTTAAGCATACCAAATAGAGATACAACGAACACAAGTATAGGTAGATGGTTAATTGCTCATAGATGTGTGTGAAGGATACTCGAAGTTGGTCAAAGAAAACATACATGAGTTTTGTAACCATAGACTCTTGGAGGTTAATGGTTATACTAGGGTCCTCAATGGTTGAGCTTGTGTCGTGTCACAATATTAAATGTCTCATAGTAAACAAACTCAAACTTACTCGATAGAATACTCGTTTAGAAAATACAAACTCAAACTCAATTTGTTTATTAAATCAGTGACTCCCTTCAAAAAAAATTAAATCAGTGACTAGTGATGATTCATTTAACTCATTTAATAAACATGTCATGTTAAAATGAATTCGATGACCATTTATATGTATTTGGAGGTGGATAACACTATCAATACATTTTTTTGGCTCTTTAGTGAAGGAAGAACAACTGGTAGATGTTATTTAGTAAAGATCTAGTAAGACATTTTATGACTCACTGGTCGAGTAGGGATACAGGCGACTTATATTCTCCAATTTGAGTTTAGGTTCCATAATTATCTGCTAGAATAGTATTGTATAATAGTATTGTATATAATATAAGCCACAATTAATTTAGGTGTAACTACTAATTACCTTGATTTGTACTGTTGTACATAACTACTTGCAATTTGTCATGGATATGTACTATCCTCACCTATAATCTTACGAAATGACAAATTAATTTCCATGGGAAAAAGTTACAGTTAGGTTTTGGCAAATGCTTCTAAGAAGTATATCTGATCTTAGGTAAATGGTAACTCATTTCATCCTGCAAAAACTCATTATCGAAACTTATAGTCAAGTGAACCCGAACTTAAGATGATGCAAAAGCCAGCTCCTGGAAAACCATCCCCCTGTGCTCAAAATTTCTAAATTCATCAAAGCTTGCACAACCTAGACTTAGTAAAATAACGTCCCCTGAAATTAGGGGTGGGTTTGTGAAACCGAAAACCAAAAAAAACCGAGACGAAAGCCGAACCGAAGCCAAAAAAACCGAACCGAAAAAAAAAACCGAACTGAAATAAAAAAACCGAACCGAACCGGTTCAGTTCGGTTTTCGGTTTTAGCATGTCAAAAACCGAACCGAACCGAAAACTGAACCAGTCAAACAAAAATGACGTCGTTTTGGGTTTTAAGTCTGAAACCCTAATGCGCTGTCATATATATACTTCAGTAGCCTCCCTCCCTCAGTTAATTATCACTCTCTCGTCTCTTCAGCCTCTCACGCAGACACAGGCACACCGCCTCTCTTCACCCTAGGCATCCCTCGCACAGCGATTACTCTCCGATACCATGAGATCAGACAACGCACCCCTATCAGCCTTGATGATGTTACTAGATAACCAAGATAATGAAAACCAGATCGATGGCTAAGGACCAGATCTGAGTATTTCTGGGTATGAATTTCTACCTATGTTCATGTGTTGATTCAAACATCCTTTGATACTGATTTATGAAATCGTTTGATCTCAATTATGTTTTCAATTTTTAGGGTTCTGCTATTTGGAGTATTGATACTAACAGGTAATCAAAGTCAAAGTCAATTTGGGACATTTTGTATGAAGATGATTTGGTATTCCGAGCTTATTGATTTACATCCCAAAGTTGAAATACTACTCAGATGACTTATTAATAGGACTAGAAAGAGTTTTGCTTTTGTTAATTCTTTGCATCAGCTTGAAGAGTTTTGCTTTCTCCATTGTTGCATTTCAAGTGTCTTAAATAAATTTCAGAAATGCATTCATCAAGGTCGATTACTATGATGTGTTTTATTAATCTCGTACTGTTTCTTGGCCTAATTTCTGTGCAGGCACTAGGGTTGAAGCTTTTAAGGAGGATTAAGAGGCCTGAATACAAGGTGAATCCTTTCTTCTCTAAGCACTGTATTAGTAGGAAGTATATGAACTGATTGACACTTGATTTAACATTTTTATATATGAGACATCTTATTGTCATGAGAGCACTAAATTAGTTGGTTGTATGATAAAGCTAGTCAAGAATAAGATTTGCAAGCGTGATAAATTCACTACACCACAAACAGTCATCTATAGTGGCCAAAAAACGCTATAGTATCATGTCATAGCGTTATAGAAAACGCTATGACAGCTCCCGCTATGGTAGGTTTGTTGCTTTAGATAGCGTTTCCCAAGCATAGCGTTTACAAAACGCTACAGATTAGTTTTTCATAGCATTTCTGAATTGCTATAAAAATACTTTCCATAGCATTTTTGAAATGCTATTAGCTTATTATTCATAGCATTTATAAACTGTTGTTGTCATATATATAATTGCTTTTAGATAACTACCATAACATTTAAGGAATGCTATCATTCTTCTTTTAATAGCGTTTTGTCATTGTCTCTGTACACTTATTATAGCATTTCAATAATGTCATCTAAACATTTGTGTCAAACTGAAAATAGTTTCAAATAATGACAGCCATAAAAATAATAATTCATTTAATGGTTCAAAATGATACATGATTAATTTGTACCATACAAGAAATTCAAAAACTAGTCCAACCAACAAGTTGTGTCTTTGGATCCAATATGGACTACTTACTGAAATTTAACAAAGTAGAAAAACATATATAATAACTAATTTACTGCATTAGTATTGAATTGAGGGAGCTCATCATCTTCAACAATAGACTGCTACAAAACAGAAGACAAAATCATGATTAGATAAGTTGAAAAGTTTGCTAATCGATCACAAGTAGCAGCATGATTAGAAATGGCATGATCACTACATATATAAAACATATTACCAGATTTTCAAAGAATAACAACTTTGATGAGAACACAAAAAAAGAACCTGATTTTGTTTCCAGGTACATCGATAGCATACATCTAAACTGTTGGATTTCATCATTTCTGAGATCTTTGCAGCAGGAAGATCCGCGTAGCATCCATATCTTATCTGAAATACCTCATGGAACTTATGTCCAACATGATGCATTAGTTCTGCTGATGGCTCTGTGGAAGGTAAAGTTGCGTCAAAGATCAACTGTTTGAAGAAAACAAAATCTAAAAGTTTGTCAACTGAACCAAATAAAGGCTATATCAGCAAAAATAAAATTTGGTATAGGAAAACAGTTTGAATGGTATTTACTACTATCTTCTTTTATCCATAATCATTATCAGCCAGTTACCATGATGGATCTGGTGAGTGCAAGAGAATAACTGTACCTGACATAACAGGACTACACAGTGTACGTTGATATTTTGACTCAGACAGAGACCTTCTGCCTCTCTTCTACAGTTAACGGAGAACTAAATCCACGGGAAGATAAATCTCTTCGAGGGCTGTCATAGTTACCAGTTGGACTAAACAGAGAAAAACCCTCTGCTGCAACACTTGACCCAAGTCGTGTTCTAAGTGTTAAAAGACAATCTATAACAGTCTTCATAGATCCCTGCACAATAATATAAACCAGAAAATGAGTAAGAGGGAACATATGAACAAGGAAAATCTCACAAAGATACCAGACATTCAATCCAACTGGTAAATAACTTGTAGGGGGAGACTAGGAAATCAACCTCGTCAACAGAACAAGGTCTAAGCCTGTTCAATAGCCTACATAAAATGGTACCATCAATCAATACTGATCTCAAGTCCTCATATGAAGCAGTTTCTGGTAAACCTAAATCAGGAAGTAAACTATTTAACCACTCCACTAAAAACGCTTGCCGCTTGCCTGCAAAGTACGTTACAGAAATATGAGCAAGGTTTTAGATTGATTCACAATGTAGCGGAAAAGTGGATTCGGCCAGCTATCCTTACCTTCAGTCTCACCAGTACCATTTACAACTCGTCCAAACATATCCCCATTAGCAGGAACACTTGAAGTCAAGGTTCCTCCCTTTTCAGTTTTGTGGTTACCAGAAGAGGAATCCATCATTAAAAACTTCAGAGTGACATCTAGCTTGGGAGCTCCACTATAAAGCTCATGGCAAGCATTACTACTCTATTTTATAAGAACAATTCTGAAAGATGAGAACTTTAAATCAATGAAAGGGTAGCAGCCATGAAAGATGGAACCTTTAAATTAATGCAAGACAAATAAGCTAAATAATCACTCGTAGATAATCAACTTTTATGTTAAGTTCACATTCTCTATAGAAGGAATTAAGATTAATAAAGAAGAAAAAAGTTTAATCTGACATATGATGCATAGAATAATCTGACCTACTAGCATTCACATGCATACATATATATATTTATCACCTTTTTATTTAATTTTTTTGAGAATATATCATATGATTATACATAAGAATAGAATTGAAAAATGCAGCTGCAGAAGGCAAAAGCATACCTTGGATTATTAACCTGAGTATAAGTCTGGGATGATGCTCTACAAAAGAACCTGTATTTGAAGGACTTAACAATTCATCTGAAACACCATGATTGCAAATAAAGATACAACTCAACACACAAGAAATAAGACAGAGATCAAACAGACTCAGTTTTCATATACAATGATTCTGTACATGCATCAAGAACAATATGACCAGCAAAACTGAACAGAATGGGGAAAACAGAGACAAAAATCCAACCTGAGAGAATGGCCTTATTAAGCTAATGGACCAAATAATGTTCATAAAGCTAAAAATCATTTTCACCTAGTGTCTAATCAAGTCCAATTAATTTGAAATTTCAGTAAACTTAATGCTGACATTTTGCCCAACAAACAACACCACATGCCCAAGGCTAATTGAATCTTAAGCTCAAACAAGCCAAATTGAATCTTTCAGACACAATCAACAGTAAAGCATTTAGAAAGCATAAGACCCAAGAAAATAGATACGTACCCAGTGTCTAGAGCTCGAAGAACCAAATAAAAAATATAAACCTGCAATTACCCAAACAAAAAAAAAATCAATACAAGGAGAAAGGTGACAAGCAACAAGAGAATGAAATATATTGGTCTCTCGGCAATGTAAGCAATTAACAAGTAAGAATAGTAGTGAACAACAATGTCTTCCCTGAAAGAGAGAGAGAGAGAGAGAGAGAGAGAGAGAGAGAGAGAGAGAGAGAGAGAGAGAGAGAGAGAGAGAGAGAGAGAGAGAGAGAGAGAGAGAGAGAGAGAGAGAGAGAGAGAGAGAGAGAGAGAGAGAGAGAGAGAGAGAGAGAGAGAGTTACTTGCAGAAAACAGAAGCGAGTATATGCTTAATTAACTGTTACCTTCAATGTGAAATTTAATCCTTTGCAAAGCTCTCCTGGTTTTGAAACAGAAAAATGAAAAATTAAACGAAAATTAAGCTCTCCTGGTCTTGCAGACTAATTAAACGAAATTTAATCCTTTGTAGCTCAGTTTGATATGGAACTACATCAGATGGATGTCAAGACAACATTCTTAAATGGAGAACTCGATGAAGTTATTTATATGAAGCAGCCTGAAGGGTTTATAGAACCAGGAACAGAAGATTTAGTCTGCAAGTTAAGAAAATCCATTTATGGTTTAAAACAGGCCTCTAGACAGTGGTATAAAAAGTTTGACTCTGTAATTTCTTCTTTTGGATTCACTGAGAATTTAGTGGATGAGTGTGTTTATCTCAAAACATCTGGAAACCAATTTATATTTCTGGTACTTTATGTTGATGACATTTTGTTGGCCAGTAGCAATTTAAAGCTACTTAAAGAAACCAAAGCTTTTCTGTCAAAGAATTTTGACATGAAGGATTTAGGTGAGGCATCATATGTACTAGGAATAGAAATTATAAGAGATAGGGCACAAGGCTTGCTAGGATTATCCCAGCAAAACTATATTGCTAAAATTCTGAAAAGATTTGGCATAATGACTTGTGCATCAGGGGAGGTTTCAATGTCTAAAGGAGATAAGCTCACTAAGAAACAAAGTCCAAAGAATGAAGTAGAAAAGGTGGATATGGAGTCCAAGCCTTATGCAAGGCTTGTTGGAAGCCTAATGTATGCTCAGGTCTGCACTAGACCTGATTTATCTTTTGCAGTTGGCATTCTCTCCAAATTTCAGTCTAATCCAGGTCATGAACACTGGGTAGCTGGAAAGAAAATACTCAGGTACTTGCAAAGGACTAGAAACCACATGCTTGTGTATAGACAAGTGGAACAGTTGAAGCTTGTAGGATATACAGACTCAGATTTTGCAGGAAATTATCCTGATTCCAAGAAATCGACTTGTGGGTATGTTTTTATGCTTGCAGGAGGGGGTGTTGCTTGGAAAACTATGAAACAAACCTTAGTGACAACATCTACAATGCAGGCAGAATTTATTGCAGTATATGAAGAAATGTGTGAAGGGCTATGGATTAGAAATTTCTTGATGCAAACTAGGATTTTAAGTCATATAGTTTCTGATGCTCTTGTGATTTATTGTGACAATGAGGCAGCTGTGTTTTTCAGTAAAAACAGTAAAAGGTCAAATAACTCAAAGCATATTGACCTCAAGTATTACAGTGTGAGGGAGAGAGTCAAACATGGTGAAATTTCAGTATTGAGTATAAGCACAGACTTTCAGCTTGCAGATCCATTCACTAAGGCATTGTCAGTTGCAGCCTTCAAGAAACATATTGAGAACATTGGTGTTTTACCTAGTTTAGGTTCTTGAGTTCAGTGGGAGCCTATTTAGTAAGAGCAAATTTTTTATGAGTTCTTGTAAGTTTTTGGTAGTTGTGAATTCCAGTCTATTCATCATCACAACTTTATGTATTATTGAATTTTGATTATCAATAAAATTCTCGAGGTATTTCATTTAAGTTGTGTTACTGCAATTTTATTAAAATTCTCAGCAACCTTATTTTGTGTTCTTGATTTACCTAAATGTCAGATGGTCTTGTAATTTCAGTGAACATGTTCTTTCAGTTTAAAGTACAAGCATTAAGGCCATCAGTGTTTTCAGTTATGCTTGAGTTTCATTTTGAAACATTCAGTTGGACCATTGAGGTATATGATCTTCTGGTAATACACGATGTTCATATACTGCATCTTTTGTTTTAATATCATATGTGGAATGCAGGAGCTTATGATAGTGGTCTGGAAGTGCTGCATTTTTGTTAAAATGTATGCTTTTCCTTGCTTTGCATAAGCTACTGTGTTTTGACCATGTTGAATGGATTTTGAGACTTTTCCTTATTCTGGTGCACACTACAGTTGGTTGTAAACGAATTGATGTTATTCAGTTTTGGTTGTCCTAGATAACCAGTGATAGTCCAAGTGGGAGATTGTTAGATCAAAAGTGGACTCATCACAAGTTATCCTAAAGCAACTAGGAAACCATCAAAGCATTAAATCGAATACAACATGGATCTGGAAAAGAATCATCCTAGATATCTAATGTGATAGTGTATTTATCATTGGATTAGGAATCCATTAATTGGACTACAAGAAAGTCCTAAACTGTGATGCATTAGGAATCCGAGATACAAGTCTTGTTCTTTAAGGAAAATCTTTATGGGAGATTTCCTGAGACTTGAACTTGTATATAAAGGAGGTTAGGGTCCCTGTTATCACCACCGTCTACTAGCATTGTGTTCTGCCCATTCAGAAGCTTCAGTTGGTGAATAGCAGAAGACTTCGACCTCGACTTGTCCTTTTGTTTCTGCAGCTGCAACAATGGCCTCAACTTATGATGTGAATGGTATGTTTAAGATCGATGATGAACATGCTGGTGTGAGCTTGTTTGTAATTTAGTTTTACAGTTTTGTCATCCGAGATTGTCATGGCAATTCCCTTGTGGCGGCCACCAAAATTGCTGGAATCAGCACAGTACCTCTAGCAGAACTTTGGCTTTAAGGGATGGACTTTTATGTGCCCGGGGCCCCGGGAATAAGGCTACAAAAAGAAATGAAGTTGAGGGAGACTTCAAATTGGTCATTGATGCCGTCAACAAAGTCATTCTACCTCCTTGGAGATTGATAAAGATCATCCGAGATATGATACCATTGCCACCTATTTTGCTTCCATTAGTTTTAAACACATATTTAGATAAGCAAACTTTATCGCAGATTTTGTTGCCAATCTAGGACGTAACTATGTAAATGGTTCAACTTGGACCAATAGGGTTCCCAATGAGGCATCAAGAGCCTTACTATTTGACAATGTAAATTGTGGTTGCCCAAGAGGCTTATTCCAAATCTAATTTATAGTCTTTTCTTATATATATATAAAAAAAAGACAACACAACGATTTTCTCTTGAGTTTGATTTTCTAATGAATTAACCTTTCAAGATAACCTTCTTATCAAAAAAAACCTTTCAAGATAACCTAATATGTGTGTGTATATATACTTTTGTGTGTGTGTAAACCATAATTAATTAAGGAGTTTTTTTATTGGAACCTCCAAATTTACTCACTTGACCTCATATGCTTTTTACACCTCCTATCAAATTTTCAAGTACTAAATTTACTCACTAAACCTCACTAACGTCCCTCAAATAACCTCATTCATATAATTTGCAAACAAATTATTATCTTTAAAATAAAAAACTTAGTCATTTCAATGATTTAATTACTCTATAAATCTTAATTACATATCCATTCCTTAATCAAACAACATAAATATATTTTTCTGTTTTTTTTTTAAAATAAAGGGCTTGTACGGCTACCCTCAAGCCTTGATTGATGAAACTGCATAAATATCTTTTTCAATAAAAGAAAATCAAACACAAGGTATCAAGTTTCAAAAATTAATTTCTAATCAACAAGAAAATGACACGAACTATTCTGTGGCCCTTTTTTTTTTCCTTGTTTTAGTTGGAAAAAAAAAAGATTAATAATTTTTCTTAATGTTTATTTTATTTTCTCTATTTTCTGTATCTCATGATTAATTATTTGAATAATTATTTAATTTTTTAATTGCTAGCTAATTTTTTGTTTTTTGCAAATATAATGGATAGACTTAGATTTAGGTCATAATATGATTTATTTTGTTTTCCCTCACCAATATGCATTCAACACATGATCTTAATCATAGTTTTAATTCTTATTAAATATATCTTGAATACTTTAATGAGTATGTAGTGAAATTGGAAAATGAAAATAGATAACAAAAATAATAAAGAATACAATCTAATATTATTGAATTGGAAAGTCTAGAGAAAATCAATATAATATTTCTTTGGTATAATTATTGTCTTTAGAACATCTTTAGCAATGCTAGCCAGTTTTGAGTCAAATTTTAGCCAAAGTAGCTAAAAAGTCATTTTGGCTGGCTACTTTAGAAATACGTCTGTATCAGGGCTCTCTATTTTAGCTAATTTTTAATTTATATTATTATTCAAATGAAGACTAAATAGTTTAAATATATACTAGACCCCAAACACACCCTATGGGTGTGGATAATTACTTGAGAAGTTATTCCACAGAATGTGGAGAAAATTGTTGCACATATTCATATTTTGTTTTTGATTTTTGATTTTTTTTTTGTTAAATTTCTTTTGTTTTTCTTTTATTTGTGAATTGACCATTTTGTCTTTCTCAAATATTTTAGTTCAAATGTTTTTTAATATTGGGAAAATTACTGGTCCCCCCTTTAACTTTTAGTGCGTCGACAGTTCAGTCCCTGTTATTCCAATTTTAACAGATAACTCCCCAAACATTCAAATTTCACACAATTTGATCCAAAATTACCATTTTACCCCTCACTTATTTTTTTTTGTTTTTTATTTATTCTTCTCTCTCTCTTTTATACATATGTATATATATGTGTGTGTGTGTGTGTGTATGTATATATATTTTTTATTCTTCTCTCTCTCTTTATATATATATATATATATATATGTGTGTGTGTGTGTGTGTGTGAGTATATATGTATGTATATGTGTGTGTGTATATTTTTATTCTTCTCTCTCTCTTTTTATATATATTTATATGTATATATGTGTGTGTGTACATATACATATATATATATATATATATATATATATATATATATATATAGAGGGACGTTCCAAAGAGGACGTCCGTGAAGTAAGAAAAGTGAGGACGAAATACGTGTCAGCCAGCCAGTAGAGTTAATTTTCATGCGGGTCCCACACTCAAACAAACATCATCTTCTCCGTCTCTCACCCAGTCTTTATCTCTTACTCCTTCTAGTTTGTTTTTCTAAAGATTGAAACTTGCTCTTGATCCTCATCTTGGTACTCTTGAAAGAAAACAAAGTCGTCGACTGTCATCAAAAAACAAAGCTGTCACGATTCTTAACATGAAGCTCCATATCCCTTTGAGCCCTACACAAAACTTCCCTCTAAGCTTGCTTCAAGCTCCACTGAGTCAACTCGTGCTCGATGATAAAGCCATCGCCGGGGTTGACATCAACCTTGAGGAACAACAAGACCAACGGCCTGCTGGCGACCTTGAACTTCTCCTCGTCATTCAAGTAGTCCTCGGCGTCCATGAAATCCTTCCACTCGATGAACAAAACCCAGAAAAATAAAAAAACATTAAATTGTCTCTAGGCATGAATTCAAGTATTGATTATCTGGGCATTAATCTTGGCAATTGATTTTTGTTAACTAATTTTGATTTTTGATTGCTAATCTGGGTATTAAGCCGAGCTGGGAGTGGAAGAGATTGACAGAGTCGATGATGTCGACGACGTTGTTTTGGGGAAGACGCGGCCGAGGAGGATGCCATTGACGACGGAGGTACTCTGTGTTGTTTTCGATCACCTAAAATAAAAGAACTCTGAATGCTCATCAAAGCAAACAATCTCAGATAACCAATGAATCAGAAATTCAATTTCCCGCAAAACCATCACGAAATTTGAACAAAGAAACTAAAAGAGAGTCAGAAGTCTTGAACAAGAATTTCAGAACAAATCCATCTGGGAGATCCCAAGTTCACAATCCTCCGTCCACCCAAGTGAATCCATCACATGCCTTGTCGTGGCGTTGTCGATCTTCTTGATTTGAATCTTCTCCCGAGCAATCACCCAAATTCTTGATCTTCTTCTCTTGGAGACTCAGCGGTGGGGGCAGACTCTCGATCCAAGTGATCGTTCTCCCATTTGCGGTCCTTGCGGCGGCGCTCGATGTCGGTGACGAGAGGGTCGAAGGGGATGGGATTGTGAGAACGGTGGTTTATATGAACACTGAGGCCCTGCCCATTTCAAGGTTTAAACTTTCTAAACAATTGATTCTGGGTTTAGAGATCGGAGAGACGGAGGAGATCAAGATGGAGACGGAGCAAGGAGCGTGTTGACTTCCCTTGGACTGAGGGTGAGAAACAGAGAAAATGATATAGGTGGGACCCGCAGGAAAACTAAGTTGATTATTATGCTGACACGTATTTCGTCCGCAGTTTGCTGCTTCACGGACGTCCTCTTTGGAACGTCCCTCTATATATATATATATATATATATACAGCAAGGTTCCAAAGAGGACGTCCTTGCTATACATAATCTGCGGATGGGTCAATCTCTGTCGTCCATTTCTTTAAATGAAAAGCAACGGCTTGGATCGATCTCTTCCCAAAAACCCATCGCTCGTCGAAGTAGAAAACCAAAGTTGGACTGTAGACTCTCCACTTTGGTTGCATCGAAGGCTCTGGTTCTCTTTCTCCACCCAAAATCCAAAACTTCTCAACTCCAAATACCATAAACTCATCTCAGGTTGCAACAATCGTGCAACCGAAGCTTTCTTTTTTTCTTTTCTCTCATGAAAATTGTAGCTCTCTTATGGTCCCGACATCCCTTGGAGTTTTCGCGCCAAAAGTTGGAGACTTGGAAGCAGAGAAACACATCTAGAGTATGGATTCTCTCTCTTTTCTGATTTGTTTGATTGCCAATTACAAAATTTAGGGTTTTTTTTTTTCCATATTTGGGACTTTTCTTCTTTCTGTTTCTGGGTTTATTTTTTTTTTTTTTTTTTTTCCGATTGTTGATCTTATGTGTGTTTTTCAGTTTCAAATAAATGGAGTCAGAGGATGATCAAGTTTATATTCCTCAAGTAAAGGCAGAGTTGTTCATCATCTCATTTAGCAGAATAATGTCTCAAACATATCAGTTCACTACCAGAAAACATGCTCTCTAAGGTAAGCTTTGAGTTTTCTGTATTTGGTATTTTTTAGATTTTGCATCTGATTTGGTCAGTTTAAGGGATATGGATTTTGTGGTGTGTTTGATTTGTTACGAAATAGCTATTGTGATTGGTTTTGAGTTTGTTGAGAAATAGCTACTGTGCTTGTGATTGATTTGTTGAGAAATAGCTAACGTGCTAAGCTTTGTATTGGGTTTGTACTTTTAGTGGTGATATATACATGTATCATGCTTTCTGTTTATGTTAGAGCTCGAGATGCAAGATATTGTACTTTTAATGGTATAATAACTCATTTCACAATTGATTCATCATGTTTTCTGGATGAAGTGATAGGTTTTATTCTTATGCAATCTTTACTGCAGTGGTATAAACTCCTTGCTTTAGACGATATTCGTATTCCCATGGTTCATCTTTCAGAATCTATATAAAGATCTGATTAATCTTTACGAAATGGAGCAAAAGAAATGTAGCTCCCAATAGATTTGCAAGATGGCCATTGCCTTTTCAAGGCACTCTGTTCAATTATCTAGTTTCAGTTTCCAGCTGAAATTTAATGAGCTCCTTTTGTTATGGTTTGTGTATCGACCTTTTTGGATTTCTACTACAAGATAGGTATAACCATGTGATTTTATTAATGTATATCTTATCTTGATGCAGGGGGCTCAGCTGAGAAAGCACATTGATGCAACACTAGGCAGTGGGAACCTAAGAGAATCAGTAAAGCTTCCAACTGGAGAAGATTTAAATGAGTGGCTTGCTGTCAACAGTAAATCTCTTTTTCATCATAATTTGAATTGTCTTTTAATTTGTTAGTTTATTTGGTTTGATGAACTAGTATTTAGAGGGGAAATATGTTGGAGGCATAAGCAAGAGATGGCGACCCTTATACTACTTATTTTCATACAGCAGCAAATGGGAAGAGAAACTGATGTTTGAGTGGGAGGAGAGTAGTAATCAAGATCTGATTAAGCAGGAGATTATTGTTTGTTTAAAGAAGTTATACCTCCAGCAGAAGTGTTGCCTTCATGATGCATTTTTAATGGCTAGATATATTTCAAACAATTTTATAGACGTTTAGTGGTCAATAAGTAGTGGAAAAGGTCAGAGGTGAGTAGGAAAATTATGGAAAGTTGACTGACTTGCTGTCAATGCTGACGTGTTTGTTTATACAATTATTCATAACTACTGTGAAAGGCAAAAGGTGCTCAATTGTAATACATAAGATGCAGCAAAATGAAGCATCAAGGTCCTCCCATTTGCCTACTCAATCCATTTGATATTTGTCAGCAAATCTTCATGCTTTTTTCAGTGAAATTGTGAAATAGTAATTTTTTCTTCCAAAGTTCTTTTTATCTGTTGGCTTAGAGACTACTTTGTTGATTGATCAATGTTCCTTCTATGCCTGACTGTGCACTTAAGTCCAACTTCTAGTTTTATCAACTTTCTTTGTTTTTATTTGTACCATGACAGCTTCTGGATTTTGTGGTCTGTTTGATTCTGCAGGTTTTGGATGCACCGATCAGTTTATGGCAAGACGATTTTGTGGTCTCTTTGATTCTGCAGGTTTTGGAAGACATTTTGGATCATTTCAAGATTATATGGTAGAGTGAGGATCATAGTCAATTCATTATGTAATGGTTTCAATTGTGGATACTCAATTGTTGTTGATTTGTAATGATTCCAGAAAATGAGGAGTGGAATGACTTAATATGCAATGTTAGACTCAAAATGTTCCAATCTGGAGCAAAATGACTTAATATATTGTGTTAGACTCAAAATGTGGAGCAAAATGTGGAGCAAAATTACTTAATATGCAATGTTAGACTCAAAACCATGGCATCAGAAGTTCAAATCTGGAGCAAAATGACTTAAAATGCAATAAATCACAAGAAGTTCAAATCAGAAGTTCAATAAATCTCAAAATGTTCCAATCTGGAGCAAAATGACTTGATATGTTCCAATAAATCACAAGAAGTTCAATTCTATTGCCAAAGTAGACAACAACCACAACCAACAAAACAAAATGCTTCCAAAGCAAAGCCGATACAACCAACATTTCTAAATAGGATACAATATACAAAGACTAAAGCCATTTCATTCCTTCTATAATACTGTAAAGTACAACAAATGACACCTTCTCCAGCATAGCAAGAGCAAAGCTCTGTGATTCCAGAAAATGCACATTACATTCACATGTTCTATACACTGTGATTCCAGAAAATGCACATTACATTCACATTACATTTAGTGTTTACTACTACAAACATTCCACAAACATTCATCGAGTCATCTATTTCTTGCCTATCCCATTGCTTTTCATGCACCAACTCTTTAATTATAGTCTGAGAATGATATGTTTGTTCCTGCTAAGCTCCTCAAGTATATCCTCATAGAAATCCTGCACACAAAAATCACATCAAAAAATTTAACAATTTCAGTTAAAATCAAGGAGCAAAGCATCTTGCACAAAGCAGCCTACAGTTGCAACTCAGGAGAGTTCTGAATGGGATATCTAATTCTCATTTGTATGTGAAGTGATAAAACTTAATGATTACTGGCAAACTAGCAACTGAACAGTCAAAATTAATGCCCAATGAATGTCAAACATGCATTGTGGACCATGAATACTTGAAAAATAAACTAAAATCTAAGTGCCTATCAATGAAGAAAAGAAAATCAAAGTCAAATACCGATATGCTTTGCAAAGACTTAAATGGAAGATAACATGAACAGATCTTTAAAGATCACAGCGTACTACCTTCATGGACAATGGCATGATCTTCTTGAAACAGACATCCACCGTCCCTGCTGTTCCAGAAAGACGAATAAGGGCAACTACTCCTTTTGGACCAAAATCATAGTATCTCCACTACTTTGTTCCAATCTGCAGATACACAGTATTTCAATACAAACCAACAAATTAAGTCACCACCAGAATTGAACACACCTATAATTTAATAAGCAAAAAGCTATAAGATTAAAATAAGGAAACCTATCCACTTCAAAACCCAACAATATATTAGACAGAAATAAAAGCCTTCAAATTAAAATACACAAAGTTGATGCTAACCCATGATTGATATATGCTGTTGACAATTACAAGCCTTAGCAGCGAAAACATAAACTTGATTCCAGAAAGTGTGACAAACATAGTAATAGCAAAACCCAATATCAAAATGAAGCTAAAGGCTCAATCTTTACATAAAAATGTGGGAACAGTTATATTCGCACTGATGAGGTGGGAAAAAAAAAAAAAAAAGCTTCAGTTTGGCGGTGAGGTGGATCAAATTGCAAACCAAACCCAGATAGATAAACCCACATACCCACATTCATAGGCACCACCCAGAATTGCATGCACCGAAATTCAAAACCCGATCAATCACACCCAAAATTCAAGCTTACCTTCTCTTTTCTGTCTTCTCCCGAATGTCTTCTTCTTTCCCTTCTTCCTTTGCTCTCTTCGCTCTCGCTATCTGTCTCTATGGAGCGAAAAAACCCAGAAGCGAAAGATGAAAGTGGTGTAATCGATCAGAAGAAATTATTAAAAAAAGAAAAAAAAAAATAGATATACCCAGATTTGTGTTCTTCTCAGATGAACCCAAGAACCAAGATTCGCATTGTTCGTTCTCTTCCCGTCCCCATGTTCTTCCTCAAATCAAAACCCAAGAACCACCTTGATTCGCCATGTTCTTCCCTCTCTCTCGAATCAGTCGTCTCTTTCAGTTTCAGATTGGAAATCATATATAATTGTTGTTGGGTCTTCCGCTCCCATCGCCTCACTCTTCCCCCTCTCTTTATCTCTCTATCTCCGTATGCAAATGAAACCATCTGAGGCTCTGAGCTTCTCTCTATCTCTGTATCCAAACAGTAACCCCCTCGATCCAAGCCGTTGCTTTTCATTTAAAGAAACGGACGGCAGAGATTGACCCATCCGCATATTATGTATAGCAAGGACGTCCTCTTTGGAACCTTGCTGTATATATATATATATATATATATATATTGAGGTGATGATATCTTTTCTAAATGGTAGTAATAAAGAATCTAACTTTTTTTTTCATAAAATAAAATTAAAAACAAAACAATAATTCTATTTTTATCTGTGGTTTTCCATTCCAAGTTAAATATTGCAATCAGAAATTGAATATTGATTAACATGCAACAAGTATGACCATCCTCTGTGGATTTGAAACATCATCAATCAACCAGTGAACCGGATCGACCTTGACCAACTTATATTCTGATCTCTTACCTCACCCCTAGTGGATTTGGGAGACCTCTTAAGTATCACCAAGTTATGGCTCATTGATTTCAGAAGTTTCCCATATCCTTTTGAAGAACTGCAGTTTTTCAAGCCCCCCCCACCCCAGCCAAAAAACCAAAGAGATAGATTTGTCTTGATCAAGGTTCAATGTAGGTGTCAGCATATATACATATAAATACTACAATAATTCAACTTCATCTGTGGTTATCCATTCCAAGTTCAATATTGCAATCGGAAATTGATGTTTGATTATCATGCATTCAATGAGATGTCCAACCCACCCACACTATTCTCTTTTTCTTGCATGCTCTCAATTATTTCCTACTGTTCAAGGGAAACTAAGTCTTAGAACAATGCTTTAGACACCGAAGTGCATTTACCAAGGAAATGTCAAGTACGTACCAAAACAAAGAAGCCCAAGCTTGGCATCACTCATGTGATGAAATAACCGGCATTTAGTCACTGCATAGTCTCTCATTGTCCTGTGCCTTTCTAAATGATCAGGTGTAAGGTTTAACACTACAGCTACCTGCAAAGAAGCCCATAAAAAAGTGTGAAAACATTAATGAAGCTGCCAAGGCCATAAGGAAGGAAACCTTCACAACCCACTTACAGAAGGGCAGAAGTACTTGTTGGGAATTTCCATTTGGTAACTGCTAACCTCCACCACAGCAACCTGGAAAAATGTAGCGATATCTACATATGTCAATAAGTGTCTGCTTTAGGTTTCAAAGACTCAATCTGACCCATCAAGTTCAAAGTTAATAGATTCATTTCAACTATGAAATTGATTATCATAAATCTTGCCTTGGAAGAGAATGCAACCAAAATAGGAGACTTACCTTAAACTTTGGTTTTAGAAGGGGGTTCTGTAAGCAATGGAAAGCAGCCTCTGAGACTGGATTTCCAAGATTACCCCCCAAAAATGTGCTGACACCCAAATGATTAAGCATCTGGCTTCAGATGAGTTAAACAGGATTTCCATCAGTAACAATAGAAGAAACTTCATACTGAAGTTGCCATGAATAAGCAATAAGCATAAAAAAGATAAAATTAGTACCTGTCCAGCAAAAGTGACAACAGTTGATTTTCCATTAGTACGGTGAAAGTTAATTACATCAAACAAATGAACAACTACGGTGAAAGTTAATAATCTCATAGCAACCGTTCATTTCTTTGATGCAATCGAATGAGTAAGTGATTTTTATTTACAATGATTTTTTGCAGAGATGATTTTCAATGATTGATTTAACCTTTTGAACAGTTAAGTCATGAATATAAATTGTTGAATGAATGCCAATAAGAGAGAGTTTGGACTCACAGGTCTAAACTGGTTTGGATGTAAATAATTTTCAAAAAAATATAATTTACATACAAAATATACAAACTTTATAATATATTAAATGTAAATACTTAGAGGTGAATTTACTCACCTTAACTCCATTCATTAATTTTTCTTAACAAATATTCATTCTTCATTTTTGTGCCTGATCTTCCATTTTTGTTCAACCTCCATGAATTTTGATTTGTGATGTAAAACTATTAGTTAATTACAAATCCAATTCAAGGTGTTCCTAATGTAAAATTCTTGAGGTGAATTTCTTTTGACACACGCAAGCTTCTTCATGGAAGTCGTCCTTTGGTTTTTTTTTTTTTTTCTCTCCCTTGTGTGTCTAAGGGGTGAACCAAGGTGCCCCTTAATCAATTACATTCATACGAATAAATATTAGTGATTAACTTAGTATAGTTTTTCTTGCGTTGATTGCAAATAATCCTCTTTAGTACTTGATTATCAAGAACACATAATCTAATTCTCATTACTAAAATCCCATGATCTATAACTATAAAGTCTGTCATGACACCATTATTGGCATCCTCCCTCAATTTCACTAGTGAAGGATGTTGTCTGGTGCTACATTCATCCGATTAGGGGTCATCATGGGCCGGGCTAGGGCCGGCCCTACCCTAAATTTTAGGGCTTAGGGTCGGGCCGGGCCGGGTCTAGTCAAAGTCAACAAAATTTAGGGTCGGGCCGGGGCTTAAATATGCTAACCCTTACCCGCCCTAAAAGCCTGATCTATTAGGGCCGAAAGGACCGGGTCGGGCCGACCTTCCGAATAGGGCCAAATAGGGCCGAAAAGGGCCTTATTTTGTTTAATAAAAAAAAAAAACTTACATTATTTTTTTTTTCCTCAAAATGTGGCTCAATGATTATATAGGTAATATAAGACATTGTTTTTAGTTGATCATATTTAATATGTGTGTGTGTGTGTGTGTGTGTGTATAGGAATTAACTTATAACATTTATTAATATTAGTTAAGGTGGTTATATTCAATTAAATATCTCTCTAAATCTCCTAATATTAATTGTTATGTAACAAAGAAAATAAAAACTAAAGAAAACAAAGCTTAAGAAATCAATTACAAAGAAAGAGATAAATTGCATATTATAGAAAAAAAAAAGAAACATAATTAAAAAATAGAAAAAATAGAAAATTATTAGGGTTTATTCGGGCGGGCCTAAAGGGCCGGGCCGGGCCGGGTTTCATTCTCATGGCCCATACCCTACCCTATTTTAAAAAGGGTCGAGTCAGGCTTCGGCCTTACGGGCCGGGCGGGTTTAGGGCCTAAGGGCCAAATGATGACCCCTACATCCGATCAATTAACATCAGTCTTACCAAGAAACTAGCTAGTAATCAAGACTGAGAGTCTAACTTTCGAAGTCCCCAATTCCACCAATAATTGCAAGCGATGCACTTGAATACGCGTACTATCTGCCATCACATTATCTTTTGTAGAATGATAATCAATAGCTTTTTTCAATGCGTCTTTTTAGACAATACATTTTTTAGTAAAATGAGGTCAGCCCTTTATTGAAATTGAAAGATTTCAACGAAACAATGCCAAAAAGCATCAATAAAGAAATAAACAGTACGAAAGAAAAAGATATAAAAATTGCATTTGAAATACAAAGAATTAATAAAGCAAGAGCAGCAATGTCGAAACGTAGCTCTGCTTTTACACTACAGATTGCAGCTGTGTAGTGATTTGAGTAGTCGATGGTTTGACTACCCATGCAACTCCAACGCACACATTGATAAAAGCCAATTTGGCGTCAGAATGAGGGCACTCTCCCACCTAAAGATTGAAGCCGACCAAGGGTGTCAGAACATGGTCATGTTGGCAGACGATCTTCCAAGAACATATACCACAACCTGAGGTCCCAAATCCAATACCAATAACAAATAGAGGCCCCAAATCAATCCAAAAATTGAAAAACAACCCAACAAACAAAGTGGGCCAGAATCTAAGCCCAACAATGAAGGTGGGCCAAAATCTAAGCCCAAAGTCAAGAGCGGGTTGGAATCTAGCCCACCCAGATCCCAAATCCGGATCCTCCTGCTTCGGTTCCAAACCCAATGTGTGTTCCAGTTCCACCCCCGGCGTGAACCCCTGCATCTAGTCTGCCAGTGAAATCCGACCTCCAGCTCTGCCAAAACAACCCCACAAACAAGCGACCCATCCAAGCAATGATCAAACTTGATCGCCCAGCATCTGCGCGAAGCGCCGTTATCGTCACCAGAGTCCTAGCCCCCTAGATCACCGGGATAGAAAGTAGTATCATCCAGATCCCACAGTTCACAACAGCCACTGCTATCAGCGACCGCCAGCGGACTATCCATGCCAGCACAACCATCAGAAAGTAACTGCAGCCACCATTCACAGTTCCCATCCAAAACTATCCCCTTGCCTTTGACAACAACAAGGATAAACAAATAGAGGCCGAAGCCTGAAGAAATCTCCAAGAATGGAGCAGGTACAGAGCACGGCGAAACCATGAGAGCCGTCGCTCTCCAAACCCTAGCAGAGAGTGCTAGGTCATTAAATTTTGATTTAGAGCCAAGCAATAATACAATTTTTTAGACAATACATTATTTAATACAATATACGTTAAAATTAAGATAAATTTTAACTTTTGAGTCTCCATATTTAGAAAAAAAGTAAAAAAAAAAAGTCTCCAACAGACGGCCTAAAGTACTTGAAAAAAATTGGTTTTTTTTTTTTTTTTTTTATTTTTTTTTTTTAAAAAAAACTCCACCCCATTCCACCCTTGATGGGGCTCGAACTCTTGACCTCTTATATATGAGACCAAAGTCTTACCACCCCACCAAACACACACACCCCACTTGAAAAAAATTGGTTGATTAGCAAAGGATTATATTAGATATAAAATTGGTGAAAAGAGGGGTATAATGTGACAGGGTAAAGTTAATGTTCTTTTTTTGAAGAAAAGTCCCTTTATTTTAAACTTAAAAAAGTGTCTTGATGTCCTTTCAAAAAAGAAAAAGTGTTATTGTAACCAAAAAAAAAAGAAAAAAGGTTTTATTGATGTATGTTGGCTAAAGTGAAAGTCCCTTCGGCTCCAAAGTCGAGCCCTACCAACAGTACCAGTTACCAGCAGTAGAAACCACTAGATTCTCCTCCACTCTTCTACTCACCAGACTCCATCTTCTTCTTCTGATTCCGAACATGGCCTGGGATTTGATCTATTGGCTACTCTGCTTCTGCATCGACATTGCCCTCTTCGCTTCAAGCCTTTATCAGGTATATACTTACTTTCAATTACCTCTAAAACCCAAATCGCAACACTCGAAACTCGACGGGTGAAAGAGCTTTCTCTCAGAATATTCATGCCAGGGTTCCGCAATTTTCATCTTCAATTTTACCTCCATAGAGTAAAGCATAGTAGGATTTAGCCCAACTGTAACCAAATTTTAGTACACCAACTAGAATTCAGACCTACTTGGCAGAAGAGGACTGCCCTCGAATCACTAGTTATTCATGTAAATATAATTAGCTGAAAATCAGTGGAAATTTTTTGATTATCAAATGTTAAGGGCGATACTGTCAAAAGAACTAGCTTCCTATGTGTAGTTGTCATGTTGCTTACGTTTTTCGCAGCTTCGATTTTCGTGGCATTGCATTAAGCAGCATTATTGTAATTCATGTTTCTGAACCTCGAGTGAAACGCCGCTAAGTCGCTAACTATTCTCCCAATGTTCAATGTTGTTTTGTAGTATGTGATGCTAACGGATTTGGAGGCAGACTATATCAATCCGTTTGAATTATCGACTCGCATCAATCAATTGGTTGTCCCTGAGTTCATTGTGCATGGAGTGTTCTGTGCTCTGTTCCTCCTGGCACAGCGTTGGTTCATGTTCCTCTTCACGGTCCCCCTTACTTACTATATCGTGATGCTGTAAGTATCAGTTGCTATCGATATATGTGTGCATAAAAGAGTACAATGAAGCGTGAGTAATCAAATGAAATAATACAGCTGGATAAGAAACCAGACATAAATCTAACATCATATAATCCAATTGAGTGCTTGAGATATTGTAGAACAAGCTAAGCTTCGTTTAATATCCTTTTCAGCAAGATCTAAAGTAGCTCCTAAAATAATGTTACTATACCTATCAAACATTATAGATTTAATCTGTAAGGTATAGGTATCAAAAGAAGAAGAAGCTGAGCTACTAGAAAAAAGTGAAATAAGCTGTTAAAATTATGTGATGTTTGATGGAATAAGTTGGTATTCCTCTTTTCTTTATTTTTTTAATATTTTTTTTTCTGAGAAACTGTGATCAGGGTTCATTCAGCTTCATTTTTGAAAAGAGTTCAAGTTCTTGCATTAGTATTGCTTACAACATGAAAACCTGTCAAAGCTGCTGGTCTGTAAAAAGTAGACTAAAAATGGATTAATCCAATAATTTAACTGTGATGTAAAAACTTCTGTGCCAGATATCTCAAGCAGTTAACTTGCCATTGCGTCAGTTTTTCTTTTAGAATACATCTGAACTGCATGCAGTTTTTCTTTATAAACATTATTCGACTTTATTTGCAATCAATGGTGTAAATATTATTTTAAAGTGCTTTTCATGTTTTGAGGAAAATGAAAGAGAATTAGATGGTGACCAGAAGACTTTCTGTTACTTTAACTGGCCTGTTTAATTTCTTCATGCACTTTGATTCTCCTTGTTATTAGTATACAGATGGTTGACGGTGAATGGGAGTGACTTTCTCTATTTTCACTCTATTCCTTATTAAACGACCCATTATATGTAGGTCCTTTATTCTTTCCTCCCTAATTTTGATCTGAGATCTGAAACCTTTGATTGGACCAATCTATTTACCTTAAAAAAATGATGAAAACAGGCACCAACCTTTGTCTTTCACTACCCACATCCTGCCCCAATAGCATGGAGTTAATTTATATTTATACTCACATCACACACATTAGTTTTGGAACATCTCTTCTTTAAAATGCTATTTGCAGGGACACAACTAGGGGGTTGGGACAGTTTATGGTTGGTGCATCTTGTGATGATTATGACTTTTTGTCTATTGTTCCAGTTATAACAGGTTGTGAAACACAAAGGACTGACAATAATTAATCCTCACAAAATAAGCTTTCATTTTGCCTTATAGTGTCTATTTACATGTCTGCCTCTATGTATGTCTTGGTGTTTTGGTGGAAGATGAACTAGCATTACCCCCCATCCAAGTCCTAACCATCCGTTTTCTATAATTCAGGTTTGTAAAACAAAAGCATCTTATTGATGTCACTGAAGTATTCAGGGTTCTTAATACTGAGAAGAAGTGCCGGCTTGTCAAGCTTGGTGTCTACTTTTGTCTCCTCGCTATAATCATTATCAGGTTTGTTCTTTACTGTATATATAGATAGAACTGTTTTATCTTTTTGTAGTAAAATATAGATTAGCCTTTGCTTTATTAATTGGTTTGTTAATTCTAATTACCTGTGTCTTGCTGTTTGGTTATAGAATTCTCATTTCTGCAATATTTGTGCCGTGGTCCGGATCTGAAGAATTAGACATTCGCGCCTCTTTTCTAGAATTCTAAAACTGACACTTTGTAATCTAGTTTGGACATATATATCTTTCCCTGCTCCGAGATAGTTTAACATCTAATGACATGATTTCACTCTTGTATTGTGAAAACCATCTTGCATAAATTTCTTAATTGAGTTTCTGATATTTCTTTTATCCTGATATTAGTAACTTTTAGAAATTGCTTTATATATATGGTTGTAACAAAATCTTTTGATGACCCTGCAGTCATGGTATCTTGTGTCATTCTCTTTTTCTTGATTGTATTGACTTATATCCAGCACTTGGTCATCTCACTCTGGACCAATAAGATTCTGACATGTGACTTCCTAGTTTATCACAAAAACACATACTATTAGTGAAATCTAATTAAACATGATTAATTTCTTATTATATATACAATTATCAATGAGCAGATTCAGTCACTCCTTAAAGACTTATTTTCCTCCCTTCTAAAAGTGAGATGATCCAGCACTTGATCATCTCACTCCGAACCAATAAGTTTCTGAAATGTGATTCTCTAGGTTATCATAAAAACACTACTATTAGTGAAATCTAATTAAACATGCTTAAATTCTTTTTTGATATACAATTATTAATCAGCAGATTCAGTCCCTTCTTAAAAGATGTTCTCTATTAGGAGTTTGAATCCAATATATTACAAACCTTAATATGTCAGATAAAGGAGAGTTTCCACTTATTAAAGTACGGGTTTATTTTGTAATAGTATGTGGAGCTTAATGTCAACATGAAACTCACCAGTTTTCATTAACATTATTTTCTTTTCAATTTTGTTCCCCTGGTGAAAATTTTACATGCTATTGGTTAGCTTTGGAGGAACTTTTTATATCTGAAACAAATGGAAGATTACCCAACTGCTCTACTCTTAAAAGAGAGAGAGCCAGAGGGGGTTTTCTTTGCTCACTCAAAAAGGCCATCTCAAGGTTATGTCCCATTGAGTAATGATCTGCCCCATTAAAAAAGCTTTACTGCTTTGTTCGAGCCATAAATACCAAAAGATGCAAAAGAGGGTCACTCTCTGATTTTCGCTATTCAAACATATTATATGCATCAATGAGATTGGGAAGCAGGGGTACAATGTGATTTTCATTGTATGGAACAGTGTGATTGCTTAATATTATTTCATGAACAGAGCAGATTGCTAATCTCTAGTGTGATAATGCATAGGTGTGCAAAAGTGTGATTGTTTAATTTAGTTTTATGGAGAGATCAGATTGCTATAGTCTAGTGCAGATAGTGCATGGGTGTGCCATAGAGTGATGGCTTCACCCGTGCATGCTGCAAATGCAGCTATGCCTGGGTCTATTATAAAGATCAAAATCAAGTATGAATTACTTGTCCTTAAGGTGATTTTCCTATCTAGTTATTTCTCCTATCAATAAATACTTACTTTTCCATGACTAGTATTATAATTAGACAATGCTAGATACTGATTTCCTGATCAAACCTATAATCTCCATTGCAGCTATATAGGTTCCTTTTATATATTTCTTTTTTATAAGTGTGCATTTGCCTCCTTTTTCATGTATCAAATGGGATTAGGAGTGTTAGCTTGTTGTATTTTATTCGTCTACTCCTTAATGAATTAAGCTTTTGGAGTCTAGTTGCTGTTTATTAGTAGCATCATCTTTTGCGATGTTTCAATCAAAGTAATTACTTTTTATTGTATTTTTGTCTGTTTACATTTTTCCAAAACCCTAAGCACTGAACAATTGGGGTGTATTCTGGATTCTGAAATCTTTCATGATTTATCTGGATTTTTTATATTTACATTGGAGGGGAAACGAGCACCTGATCTAGCCTAGTCGTAACCCAATTCCCAACCCCCCTCACCACTTGAGCTAATGTCAACAGCAAAATTAAATTATACACCATGCCCCCAATTTTACTCATTAATCAAATAAATTGTTGTAACTGACAATTTATTGATTGCCCAACTTTTCTTGTTCAATGTTGAGGCAGTATTGATGGTCAGTAGTTACTTTTATATTTTTGGCATCCCTCAGTCACTTATCGAATGCTGATGACAAATCCTAATTTGCAGGCTTACAATATCTGCTTTCAATTCTTTGACTGATGAAGAACATGCTGTGGATTTTTTTTGATTACTCTCTGCTTGACAGTTTGATAGCCACGCATGTAAGTTTGTGTTCCATATGTTCTATTTGTACTCTATAAAATATGATTTCTAGCACAATGAATAGATAATTACAGCTCAAAAGGTAGAATGAATTTCAGCAAACTCTTAAGTAGTGGGCAACCATATCTTTGTTGTTTTGATATCTGAAATTTTCCCATTCACTGATAGAAACAGGTAATGTGGCTTGTGGATTGGATCTTTTTGTATAGTTGTTAACTTATCTTGAAGCTGCTTAAATTGTGGTCATGTTTTAGATTTGCCATCTACTTATTCGGTGACTTAAAATTGTGGATCCATACTATGATAACTATTGGTGAATAATGCATGAAGAATCTTTAATCGTCGTCCTATGCATCCAAAACCCTACATGGTAGTATACTGCCCAGCACATTTCTGCAGCTGAAACTGGCCTTAAACTTGCCTAGTTCATTAAATATTCTGTGGTGCAAGTGTGTGACCAGAGCTATCTTTTGCTACCTATAATTTTGAACTGCTAGTTTTGGGTTCAGCTGAATATTTTAACTTTGATCTATCGTAATGCATCTATCTTCCTCATTCGCATTTAAAGACTCCATTGTTGGACCTGTGATGTGGAGAAAACTCATGCTTGTAAATCAGGTTCAAGACATAATAGCTAGCTGTAAGCTAGGCATGATGTATGAGAGGGGTACCATGAACTGTGGTAGATCCTCTCCTAAAGGCCCCAAAATTAATGATCTGGGCTTTTATTAGTTGCTAGACCCAAACCTTATGTGTGTGTTTGTAGCTGTAGTGGACATGTTAGGGTCTGTGGAGAATTTTCTAGATATTTTATGTTGGTAGTGTGTCCGGGCCAGCCTAGATTGGTATTAAAAACCGTGTGGGGCTTCTTCATATGTAGCTAAGATCTGAGAGTGACAGAGGCATCAAAATGGGGTCCGTGCTTAGTGTGTCCTCTACTCGGCAGCTCGCCAGACCCGACACAACAGCTTGCGTTTCTTTGTACGGTGCTCTAATAATATTAGACTAGGCCCACCAGAAAACATCCAGCCCAATGTTTCCCACTTAGAAGTGGGTCCTATGCTGATGGGAAATCTTTAACCACAGATGTATATATGACCCACTACCCTCATTGGTCCGTGACTTTTAGCATGTCTGGTCGTACTCTGGGCCCTGAACTTGACTAGAGTTGTCTTCCTATTTTTGGATTGGGCCCGTTATGATTAAGGCCTTATCAAGGGGGTCTTAATCTGGATGGGTCACCATCAAGTGGGCCTGTAAGAATGATCTGACCGTCCGATGTACCAGCCTTCTATTACGAATAATTTACCCCAAGGGGGACTGTTTGGTTAACTGAGAGAGAAGTATTGTACTTCTGCCGTCTTTTGCTGTTTGGGAAAATAATTTTGACAAGGTTCTGTTTGTGGTTTGCCTACATCCTCCGCTCCCATGTTAAGAAGGTATGGGCTTCTTCTCTGACTTCTAAGATAAGATGAACTCAATTTATGTTCACAAGCTGCCCTTGAAAATTTGTTGGTTCATTGTTTTTCTGAGGTAAAGGAATCAAAAGTGTTTGGTATTTCAGTTTTCTTTACAGAGTTTCCATAGACTGTTTATTAGTGCATGCTAGATCGTTGTTGCAAGGTGCCCACTGGAGTTTGTATTTGCTTAATGGATGAAAAGAAAAGAAAAGAAAAGAAAAAAGGAAAAGAAAAAGGTACTAAATAAGGGTTCAATCCCCTCAATTCCTAACCCTGAAGTACCTATTTCTTTTTTGACAATATTACCTTGAAGTAACTAAAAAGCCCTTGGGCTGAGCTAGGTTGGGAAGATAGTTTTTTTTTGGGAAGATAGTTTATGGTTAGGAGTTATCGAAAAAGTCTTATATTCATGGTATACATTATTATAGCATTTATATTTATTTGGCATTTTATGTTTTTATGGCTAAAATATTCCATTGATCAAAATCATTCTATCCACACTAGCTAGGGTACATTATCCAAATTTAATAATGATATCGTGGTTGTTATTGCTATCTCCTTCAGTATGGCCTTTAGATCATTATGTTGCACTTGCATTGCTGCATCTAGCTGGGAAGGGCTATCGGTGTCGAAGGATTCTGCAAAATTTTTTAGATGTTTGACATTAATTCGTATCAATGTAGAATTCTCATATAGTGTAGTTGCTACCAAATTTATGATTCACTTATTCTGTGGTCTGCTT
Source organism: Rosa rugosa (assembly GCF_958449725.1). Taxonomy (NCBI): domain Eukaryota; kingdom Viridiplantae; phylum Streptophyta; class Magnoliopsida; order Rosales; family Rosaceae; genus Rosa; species Rosa rugosa. Next base: position 22,704,612 of record NC_084826.1, read on the forward strand.
TTGATGGGGACATTTTTACAAATGAAAATGCCATTGCCATTTGGATTGGGTTATGAGTTATTTCTTTCAACAACTTGGGGTGTAAAATGACCTCTCAGGCGGTCCCATTCGAATTAGACACTTCTACTGTTGGATTTTCTGGCTGGGGAGTGGTGGCCAGCGCCCAGCGGTGCTTTATGTTTTTTATTTTTATTTTTTATGTTTGAATAGCGGATTTAGAATAATTTGATATCTTATGTTGTTAGAATGTTATCTTTCATTGTTGTGTTTTCTTGTGGCAAAAATCGTTCTTTTATGTTTGAATTGCAAATTTAGAAAATTTGTCTTAGCAAAAGACTATGTTCTGTTGTCATATTGCTAATTTATGTTGCAGATTCTGTATTGTTTCTGTTTTATTTTTTTGTTTTTGTTTTTTAGGAAAAGAGTTTATGTAGGGCTGCCACTTGGTTTGGTAATTACCAAACCAACCGAATACCAATCGATGTTTTAAGTTTGGTAAACCGACGTTTTGGTAACTGAGACCGATAAAACCGAAATCGAAAATTACCGAAAAAGTTGGTTTGGTTTTGATAAATACCGAATCTACCGATTATCTAAATATTAGCTTTATATACTATGATTTTCAATACACATACATGTATATTAAGAAATAAACATAAAAAATTTCATAATAGTATGAACATTACTACATATACTACATTAATAGTACATGTATTTTAAGTAACCTAGTCAAAGATGGTTAAATAATCTAGTTTTATTGAAAATGACTCAAACTTGATGTCATATATACAAAAGAAAGCTATTATTAGGAGATGAGTACAAGGTTAGCGACTATAAAATTGAAGAACCTAGTTTTGTTCGTTCTAATTTTAATTACAAAGAATTAGTTGTTCTAAAGTTGGTAATACCGAAAACTGAAATACCGAATTTGGTAGTTATGATTAAAAACCGAAAATTTTGGTTGGTAAATTGGTTACTCAATTTTGAAACCGAAAGCTTTGGTTTTGAAGTTGGTAATACCTATAACCGATTCGAACCGACCGAGTGACAGCCCTAAGTTTATGTCATAAATTAAAGCCAACACCTTCTAGCGCAATAGCTTTACCAACCATAGCTGCAAGTATACTTATGTCTTCTCCAAGTGTATATGAGACTATTGTATTCCTCTGATCTAAATCAGAAAATGGCACAAAATACGAAAATAAATATTACTCTAAACGGGCTTATGGGCCATCTTCACGTGGATTGCATCTAGATGAACGCCCACTGAGGCGACGTTCTCTCTGGGATGATCCTGGATTCTATTTTATGTTTGTTGTGGTCCAAAACCTAACTTTTGGAAATTGGTCAATTTTACATTTTTACTACTACTAACATAGTTGTTAATGACAACTTCGTAGTTCCGTCATTATGGAGAAACGATTGATACAGTTTTGGTTGAATGTTCGACTCAAATTTTTTTACTTGATCAATAGGGTGTTTGGTGAATGAGAACTCAAATAATACAAAACCTATTTCTAAGCATCTATTTGAAGGGAACAATAATGAATCCTTATGAATTTCCCAATAACTAACACAAATAATCAATATGGTCAATTATATATACTAATCAAATTAAATAGTAGCCTTAATGTAGTTAAATAATAGTGTATTTCATGGTTTTTTAGTTTAAGGATATTTTAGGTAATTTGGGTTGTGTATTTAGTAAAATATTAGAATAAAAAATTAAATGGGAGGTGTATAGAGTAAGGAGTGTGTATTAAGTAATTAGGGGTGTGTATTTAAAACTTCTCAATATATAAATATATATACAGTCCCTATCCAGAGCGAGGCCTCGCTTTGAAATTAAAGTGTGAGGTTGGAGTTTAGGGTCACTTTTTGGTCGCATATCTACATCTCGACCGTTCAGTTTTTAGATACTAATATATATATATATATATATATATATATATATATAATATCCACCCCATCCATCTGTAAGTAAAATAAAATATAAACTATTTTATCAAAAAATATATATATATAAACTATTTGATCTAAATTTCCTAATTTATCCATAATTTAGAGACAATAATTATTTCATGTCTTAACATTGATTAAGAGACAACGTGTAATCTCGATCATGTTTCTTGATATGTTAATGTCTACATTCAAGATATAAGATTCCTCATCTTCTTTTTCCAACCTATCACTCGCAATGATTTCCTAGAATATATACATAAGCTTTATTTCAGAATCCTTTCGACCATTAGAACATCAATCATTTCTAATTCCATAGGTACTCAAAATAGTTCGAGACCTGTTCTCATCTTGCATTCTTGGCCATCGAAATGACTAAAATTATGAGGGAGAAAAAAAAAAATTAAAAGAAGGGAAGAAGACAACCACAGAAGCATGTTAAAAGAGTCCGACATCAATGTGATCGGAATTTTGACTTTATTTCACTGTTGACTGTTAAAAGCATTGAAGATACACAACTACACAAGTATAGGCCACATTCAAACAAAAAGAACTGACAATTTTCTGTGGTTTTATGTTTTTTGGTCCCTATCTCTGTTCCTCTAGCCTCTAGAGGTCAGTAGCACACTTACATACATAATCTCTTTCGAACGATTATATCTACACTTCTACGTTATGGCAATTGGCTCCCAGAGAGCCAAGGAGACGAAAATCCGAGTGATAAAAGAGTACCACTTTCCAACACAATAGTGTGTTAGAGTGTGTATATGATAGTCAAATTAAACAGACGATAACCCGAGCGACGATAGTACCATATTCATACCCTAACCAAAGATAGTGAGAACATCCGAGAGAAAACTCAAGCTAGTCATTCTCTGTGCTCTCCAAGAGCTACTAATAAAAATCATTGTTAGTCCTTGCATCAGAATATCTACCATTATAATGCAACATCATTGCTAGTTATTTTCACTGAGATCATATTATACATGGGAATGCCTATTTAAGGGAGTAAAATAGAACCTTTTAGATGGCACATTCTCCACCGTTGACCTAAAAGAGCCCTTAAGGAAGGTCATAGGTTAGCCCAGATGCACAGAGGCAGGACAATCAGCATTAATGCAAGTAAATGGTGTAGGGGTGGCATGGTCTTGAAGTCTATGAGAATTGGTTTGCATAACTCTACGATTA